>NC_050514.1:31731390-31744455 GCF_002922805.2 Oryzias melastigma | reverse complement strand
TGGACACCAGTGAGAAAAAGGAAGAAAGTTTATTAAGCTAGGGAAACAAAGTGTGCTGAAAAACAAAAGGAGAAAACAATTAGTGTGCTGGTTAAAAATGAAAAGGCAAAACAAACTAAAATAAAATAAGTCACGGAGACTGCTGACCCAGCCATGTCAAACGTTGGAGTCAGGAGCTCCCTGGTAACGTCTGCCTAACAAAAACTAACTAAAGAAAACAAAAAAACAAAGCCCACAAACTAAGACTACCAAGGTCCAACCCCAAACTAAAATAACAAAACCCAGCAGTGTAAGACTGCTGAGGACAAAGAGGGTACATTGGTCACTCCTGCCAGGTGAGCAGAAGGACAGGATGGATAAAGGTCGAGGAGTAGCAACATACAAAAAACATAAAGACAGACACTGAGACACACACATATACATGCAGATCTACGTAGTGGGTCGACTACAGAGCGGGGGCTGTTTGGGGTGTTTGAATATGGCAAAAAAATGCTCTAAATAACCACAGCTGAGCAGAAGCACCTGTCGACCTTCACGGAAAATTCCTCTTTGGTGTGAACTGAAGGTTATGCGGATCCCGCCGCACTCCGCTTCACAGCACTTCCGCATCCGGTGTGAACCAGGCATAAGAAACATGCTTTTGGACTGTTGAGGAAACCAGGAGAAAACCTCGTGCACGATTAATACAAGCAAACTTCAAACAGTTCAGTCCCAGCTGGGATTTGAACCAGGGTCTTCTCGCTAGGATGCAAGGGCGTTCAGCACCTCAAGCCTGCATTCAACCAATCCCGTTCATCTCTTACACACATCACACATTCAGCATTCCAGGCAGTCACAAACCACATCCACGCAGAACACAACAACAACAACCACACAACATAAAACGCAGAGATAGCTGGTCACCGCAGGTTTTTTTAACGTTACTGACCTGGTAATTTTTCATGCATGCTCTGTTGATCCATCCATGCACAGAGGACCTCTAATATCCATTCACAGAGGTTTCTGTGTCTCATTTATTTCATTCCAACAGGGACAAACTTTCACTCCTATTCATTCTTTCCTGCTGCATCTCAGTGGGGCATTTCAGCGACACGGCAGGAGCCTGCAGTTTGAAAAGGGTAAATCCAGTTTCTGACATTACAATTCAGTAAAATGCATTATCATTTCAGATTATTAAAAAAAAACATCATAAATACCTAGAAAAGATTAACTTAGGCACTCAGAAAGTGTGTTTCTCACAGTAGAAAATTAGGAGTGACATCTAAAAAATCCTCCTTTAGTAAACAAAGAATGATAGTCAGTGGCTGATGAAGCTCAACTTGCCACAGTCACAAACTCCAACAGAGAAGATGTCCTGGTCATACTGTTTGATTGACAGACAATCTGTGAGGGTGCAGAGCACGGATCCATAAATAAACAGCAACAAGAATAACAATCTCACTGATTACAGCCCATGTTTTTTTTCTATGCAAAAGAGCTCCTGCCACACCAATGCTCTTTGATTGGTGAATCATGTTTGTTTTATGACGAGGTTGAATGTCGCAAACGTCTGCACAGCCTCGGCAGTATTTTTAACCGTTGGCACCAAGGTTAGCCCGGTGCCTTTAACCCTTTAACACCAGGGAAATTTCCAGCATTGTGTCAAAGTCAAGGCCCAGGGGCCGGATCCGGCCCTCCAGGTAATTATATCCGGCCCTCCAGATGTTTTTATTTTATTGTAACTAATAGCCCAGCGTTGTCTTGTGCTTATTTATAACTTGTATATTTTTAACAAAATATATTTTTATGGAGAGTAAAATATTAAACTTTATTTAAGGTTTGTAAGTAGAGCCCAAATTGTGGCTTAAAATGTGTGTAGTAATGGACGAACATGAGTTTTTGACATATTTCCATAGACATTTCATTGGAAATAGTTGCTTAAACACAAGTTTCCGATGGCGGTGTGATCGTAGCTTCAGAGCTAACCTTCTATTAACCCTTTAACCTGGAGCTCCAGTGTTTATGTTCTTTGATTTGCTGTAACTTTTCAAACATTAATACGATCAATGTCATTCAATCTACTGGAATGAGTGAGATCGTGTTTGAGGTTGAAAGGTTACAATAAATATTTTGCGTTTTAGCGTCACCGGTGACGTCTCAGGTGTTAAAGGGTTAAAAGTCTCAAAACAGATGAAGCAAAACCCAAACTCCATGACGCAAACCCTCACAGACTCGTGCTCTCAGACAAACTGCACAAGGAATGTGCCGGATATCATTTTTTATTTGCTTTTAATTCTTTTCACATCATGCTGTCAGTTTGAGTGACAGGTGGCAGAACATTTCAGGGTCTGTCTCCTTGCTTCCACGTGAGGCTGTCAAAGTTTGACTGGGATCCTCTCAGTCTGCAGGAGAGAGGTTGTTCCCAGGTGGCTTGATGCTGTCTGCCTGTCTTGAAAGTGCGCTGCGTCTGCAGGGCAAGCGAGGAAAAGTAGGGATGGGGGATGGAGGGAGGTCCTGGTGGATCTCTCCCAGTCCGCCGTCTGGAGGATTTTACACCATTTCATCTCAAAAATGAAAATGTCACGGCTGGGTACATCTCCCCAACAATTGGAATCTGGGCCAGTGGTTTATTTCTTTTATTTCTTACCTTAGCTAACTCCCTTCACAAAGGCAGTTGTTGTGACTCTGTCTGGTGCTTTTTTCCTCTTTTCTTACTTTCATTGTATCATCTCTTCCATTTTGCATCATTTAAAGACTGCTGATTTCTCCCAAAAGATTCACCCTGACAGGAAGGAGTTAGTCCAACACAAGAGACCTTGGGTAGGGAGAGAAAAGAGGCACGTTCAGCAGAGAAGGCTGTGTAAGGATGCAATGAATTGGATTGGGAGATTGGATTAGAAAGAGCTTTAGACCCAGTTGGATGGCATGAGAACAAAAAAATAAGACAACAACCTTCCTTTTGTCGGACTGTAAGGGAGAGTGAGACAGCCAGAGATGAACAGAGACAGTTTGTCCCGGAGGTCTGGAAACACTCATGCAGTACATGGTGTAATTAGCTCACGTGAATCACTGGAGCTTTGTGTTTTGGGTGAGTAGGTTGTTTATTACAGTCACACAGTAACAAATGAAATGTGTGAAACCAAAGATGACCCACAAAAACAGATTTTTTTTTTTCCTCATAGAGCAGTTTTTGTGCGTTTGTCCCAAAAATTGGCTCTGTGCTCGCCGCAACATGCAAGAGCAATTTCACAGTTTCGAGTGGCATTGCAAACTTGCCTTTAATGTGCAGCCCTACTTTGTAATAAATACTCACACCATTTTTTTGTGCTATTTTTTGTGGCACAAATATATTTTGAGACCTCTAAAAATCTCAGTTTCCCTTTTAACAAGCAGGCTCTCTTTTCAGGAATAATGGGATCTATAGTATTTTTGATGGACACTGTGGGAAAAGAAACATTTATTGAACCATCTTCTGCTTCTACAGTACGCATTTACAAAAGCCTTCTTTTGATCAGCTCAAAGCATTTTTGTCAGTTCTTGTATTTTGCCATCATCTTGTGTAACATTTTGAGTATCTGCAAAAACCTCCTAAATATGCCTCAGGGTGTATTCACATTCAGACTGGACACATTGGTTCCCTTAAAGTGAACCAGAGTTACTTTCCTTCAATAATCCAGAACACATTTTCAGTCTGAATACACTCAAGTGGACTCTGCTCCAGGACTAGGAACTGCTCTTAGACCCACTGTTTGAGGTGGTCTCAATTTATTTCTATTTGGATTAAGCTCCTATTTGTTCAGATTTTTCTTAGTCTGAATAGGTCCTGTGCTCAGAGTAGAAAAATTAAACCAAACGGCCACAAAGATAGGCATTAAGTGATGTAAACACAGTAGAGCAACAATAAGACACAGGAGCTCATTGAGATTTGGTCAAATGAATTCAGGCTCAATAAAACAACCTTTGGGATTGCTTCTCACATTCTTTCCCTGACAATCTATAAGTCATAAACTCTTAACAGTGTACGTTCATAATGTCTGACGTGTCAGTGTCTCAGTAACCGCCTTGCAGCACGCCTCCACCGAAAGTACCAAAGTAGCAAGTAAAAAGTACTGCTTTGGTGCAGAAGCCTGAACACAGACCAAATGGAAGGTTCAGGACTCGATCTGGACCAAATTAAGCAAATTTGGTTCGAACCAACAGACTTTGCCAGTCTGAATACACCCTTTCCCCGGGCTAACAGTGCATCCGGTCTTGCTCAGGTGCAGATGCTTCAGTCTTTTTGTAATTTGAAAAGGGCGAGAGGCACTCACACTGCATCCAGTCCGGTCCAGCCTCTCTGGCACTCCGTATCCGTTTCGTTAACTTCAAATTTTTGCAGGACGCCAGAGCCGAGCCGGAGCACCTGTTTGTGAAGTTGGGGCCATTAATGACCTAAACCAGAAATCACGCGAGCAAATGTAAAGTGCATCCAGTCCACCCATTTCCAATGCACTCACTGTTTTCACCGTGTTGTAAACATGACGTCATTGTGACAACCAACCCCTACTTGTTACACAATACGTGTAACACAGTCAAATATGTACATTTAAGTCAATATTAAATAAAAGTATCATTAAAAGTTCTGTGCTTACCCAATGTATGAAGACGGGTCACGCAGAGAAAGAAGTGGTGTGATTATAATTCAAAATCCCACTGGAATTAGGGTTTGTTTACTAGTACTTCCTACAGAAGTGAAAGGTTATTGCATCACCCCACGTGAGTTCAGAGTCTCGCGAGATTGGCAGCAGATCTATAACTAATGTGAGTCATCTGCAGTAGCTAGACTTCTCCGGCGTCCACACTGGAACTGGACCGGATGCAGTGTGAGCCCAGGTTAGATTCCATCTAAGGTTTAGCTTTGGACTTCTTGGGTGGACAGTTCATGTTCCTCAAACAGCTTGTTCGCAATTAGAGCCACATCCAACCTAAGCCTTGTGATTGGCCCACATGTCAAGTATCGATTGATGACTTTTTAATTAGTGTTACTTTATGAAAAAAGACACAACATTGAAACACAGAATTGAGATGGGGGCTGTCCATGTTCAAGGACACAGCATGGTCAAAGCTTGTCCAATAGGATTGATGAACTTTCCATCAATAGCTGGGATATTTAGTCAAATCACTGTCTTGATTTAACCTTATCTTAAAATATATCCTCATCCTTAAGGAAAATTGATGATGAGTTAAAATAATGTGGTCCTTAATGATGTTTAAGTTGTTTTTTTGGGGGAGAACAGCAATGCTTAACCTCTTGTCCTAACCCTTTTTATAATACTCCTACCACAGGCGGGTCAATGGGCACCAGGGACGAGCTGTAAATCATGTCATTGACTATTTTTCCACCTCTGACATCCAAGTCAGTTGGGAACAGGATAAATTTGGATTTATCTATTCAATTATCTTTTTTTAGAACGGGTTTGCTGAAAAAATCCACGTGTTTTGGTCCCTCATTTGGAATTGTTCTAACATTTTACAAAAAAAAAAAAAATGATCAAATAATATATTTATTTTTCAAATCCAGAATTTGCGTTCAGATTGATGACTGTTTAAGAAAAACCACCTGGGTTTATATAATATGTTGCCCACTGATTTAAATGAATAATCACAGCACTTGTCCAATGGCGAGCTCCTACATATTTGTTCAGATGAATCCAGATGGTGAGTGGCTGGTTGTTTAGAAAAACAACATAATTCTGCTAAAATCAGAAAAGGACACTCTTAACACACAGGCCATTGGTTCATCTCCATTACATCCATTATCCCTCCTCCCTCCGCTGCGTGGTGTTCTGTGTGACACAGTGCTGTCCAAACTCATTAATGCAAACCCTTTGGGAGCCATTGAGTGTTGAGGCACGCTGAACAGGGTTAACAACACCACATCTCTTACCCTGACATACAGTAACATGTGCTAATGGTCTTTTTGCAGAAGGGGGAACTTTGACATGATTAGGGGGAGGCTTTTTCAGACATATTTAGCAGTTATACTGCTCATGTGGAAGCTGTAATTATGCCTTGGATGATAATTATTGATTTTCTACTGCTTTTAAAATGCATATTGATCTACAGGTTTCCCCTGATTAAGAAGGCTCTGTTAGCCACAACACCCCAAGGAAGCTGCAGCTCTAGCTAAAGCGATTTGACTCGAATTCTCGGTGCTTGTTTCTCCTCGTAGGTACTTCATTGATCGGCACACAGATCTGGAGAGGCAGTTCAACATCAATGTGGATGACGGGAAGATCACGCTGGCTAAACCGCTGGACCGAGAGACAGACATGTGGCACAACATCACAGTGACGGCCACAGAAGTGGGTGAGTACCTTCCCCTGGCTCCGTTATCCCTCGCTGTGCACATTGTGCCTCATGAATTGCAATGTCCTGTAAGTCAGCAGACTGTTAGACATCCACTTGCATGCAAGATTTGGAACTGCAGGAAGACACGTGGCTTCCTTCTTCCGCTGACTGACTTTATGAGTCCTCTCAGTCAAAGGAGTCAGTGGGCTGCATCACACAGTGCACCACCGCTCAACAGTTGAGCGATATTGGAGTTTTGAGTGCTTTGTGAGTATAAGACAAACAATTAGCGTGTAAATCCACAGAGGCATTAAACACGTTAATTTGCTGAGTTTTGATTGAATTAAACAGCTCAGTTGTAAGTTTGTGGGAGTGCAATAACATTAAGACATATCAAATAAACAGTTTTAAAGACATGCTTCAGAGTGGATTGCTCCAACGCCAGCATCCATTACAGATTAAAGAACATCTGTGAACAACCAAACTCACTGACTACAGAGAAAAATCTTGCCGGCAGAGCTGAAAACAGCTCCAACCATATGCAAGGCTTTATTTGCATAGAGATTGTTTCAGGGGGGCTGTATGATGTGATAAAGCTTAATGTACCCCTTTAAGCTATTGGAATCGAAATTTACACAGCTTGTAACTTTTCTGTCTGCTCCTGCTGTATCTCTCCCTCGTTTCCTTTCTGTCTCTTTCTATGCCTGTCTCGTTCTTTTAATCAAAGGAAACACTTGTTAATTGTTGAAATAAATCAAAGCACAAATACTGTCACGTTGTTTTGGTCATGCAGTAAGGACAAATCCCCCCCACACACGGAGAAGCCCGTTGCTGATTGTGCTTCATTTGATAAGCCGGTTGTCTTGTCAAGTTGAGCACGCATACGCTGCACGCATGCTCTCATACCTTCTGGCAAAGAAACTGTGGCTCGAGATAGCGGCATCCAACACCTAATAGGAATTTGCCAAAATAAATACGTCAGTTTTCCTATTCTTCACGGATGGGGAGTAGAAGGTGGTGACTCCTCTGGCGTGAAAAGGAATAGATGTGTTTCCAGTTCTATCCCGATGCCATTTGCCACCCAAACGGAGGCTCGTTCTGCTGCCTTGCACCAGTTGACATCTGACTAATCAGATTCTATTCCCTGCCTGCTGCTGGGGGAAAATCACTTGTGTGGGGAGGGGGCGCGTCTCAACCTCCCACTGCTCTAATCCATCTATCACTGTCTATCTCCCTGTCAATTTCAACTCACCTCTCTGCTTAGCTCTTTTTTGACTTGTCTGTTAGAGCACAGAAAGGCCTGAAATCCAGTTCTGTTTGGGCTTTATGGAAAAGGAATCATTTAAATGATACAAAATAACATGCAGGCCATGTAGAGAAGCCTGGGGGAGTCATTGCACTTTTCCTGAACCTAAGCATGTTTAATTGCTCATCTGTGGCTTATTGAATTTAAAACTTGACAAAAAAGACTGACTTTTACTTCCAAAAAACAGCATCACTTAATAGCCAAAGCACTAGAGCCTTTTCTATATCATTTCATTTGAGACTTTTGGATGGATAATTATTTCTGATTGATTAGATATGTATGTTACTGTACTATATCCATTTTTATCCGTGGCTCCTCTCAAGCTTAGGATGGAAATGGTTTAGCTTAAAAGTCCTAATATGGCTGTTTTTCTATTGCTAGGTGTATTAGTCATATTGAATAAGCTATGTGTGTATTGAGTTACCCAACAATATTGTTTAAAGCCCCACTCTGATCATCTTTTGATCAGTTGTAAAAGAGTTCCCAGTGGCCTTTAAAGTATGCTGTTTTTAGACCAAAAAAACAAAACAAACCAAAAAACAAAAACAAAACTGAAAAAAAATGTATTGTTTTTTAGTACAGAGCGACAGGAGTTCACTAGACATTTGCCTCAGAGTTGGGAGTTTTTATCTTCAGTGGGCTTTTTGTCACCCATAACTTAGTTATCTGTTGCTGGATTCTACCGCTAGCTTACAGCCCCTCACAACTCCAACCTAACATTACCAGCACAACAAAAGATGGTGAACAATATTGGGGCTATCCAACCGTAAAACTTAGAGCAGGGGTGTCCAAATCCAGGCCTCCAGGGCCAGCTTCCTGCCGGTTTTCCAGAAACTCTCCCTCATCTGCTGCTGATTACCTGGATCAGGTGTGTTTGGCCAATTAGAAGCTTTAATTGTTGGTTGGTTGGAAACATCTTAGAGCCAGATAGCTCAGATGAGGGAAAATGAGGACGTACTACTCATCTACAAGTGGGTGGATCAGACTGGAGCTTTAGCTCTGCTGTTGATGGTCTTTGACTTCTTGTGGCACTTCTTTGTTCAAATGACTAAGAAAATTCCAGTGGAAAAGCACAAAGCCTCTTGTTCAGAATCCACTGGAATTATGTTGGTGTGTTATTTAAACACATTCTCACTCCCAAGTCGTCCCATATTGACGTTTGGTAAAGGACCCCTCCACGTCACTTTTTGACATTTTGGTTGTCCCCAACTCGTCGTTTTTTACATACTGACTATTCCCATCAAATCACGGGTCCCCAACCTCTGGGCTGCGAACCAGAACCTGCACAGTACTGCGATGTGTAGCACACTGGTACCCCTAACGTGGCACCGGATGTAGTTCCAGATATGGTACCAGGTACAGTACCAGATTAGGTTTAGGGTGCCTGTACTGTACGTGTCCCGAGGACCGGTCCAGTACCACATCTGGTACTGCATCCCAAGGGTTACGGACCCTTGATTTTTTAAAAAGCCGGCACACCAAAAAATGTCAAAAAGGGACACAAAGGGGTTCTAAACCAAACGTCAAAAGGCGTTAAAGGGTTAACGAATACATTATTTGTCAAATTTAATTTTTAATCTGCTCCTGTCCCACAAAATATGAAAAACAAACAAACTCAGAAATGTAATTTGATTCTTAAAATTCTTTAAATATGTCCTCCATCACCAGAATATTGCCTCAAGAACATCTTAAAAACAGGATCCTTGTCAGAGTGGGTCTTTAAGTGATAACACAGTGGATCTGTGTCATAAATATTTTTTGTTGTATTCTTTCTATGTTGAGAGGCATCATTCAAATACTTTAGGTTAGATGCCTTTTTATGGTGAACATATGGTGTCAACTAATAGGCTAAAAGGCTTTCATGTTAAGTTCCACCATAGTCTCCATTACTAATGCTATGTCAGAATTCCCATCCTATTCCCTATTTACAATAAAAGTAAAAAGACAGAACTATGTAGTGCCCTGGATTGTAAAAGCAATCCGGATAACATGCTAGCTTCTTTTTTTTTTTTTCTAAATACCGGATATGATGTCATTGATTTCATGAGGTAAAAATCTAATACGATGTATTAGAATGTTTAAAGAGTCTTTTTATGAATCCACTGTGTACTTATGATAAAAGCATTGAATAAATAATTATATTGAAAAACATTTCTTTCTTTCCAAACATTTTTCGAATACAATGCATTGTGGTCTATATTCGCTAGTATAGTGAGCATCAATGCACGCTAGTTTTTCACAAGGACTTCTGGGAAATGTCTATGGCAGTCAATTTTTGAATTGTAGATTCTGACAGCAGTAGAAAATGGCAAACACTGCATATAGTAAGTAGCGAAGGACATAGCAAAGGTCTTGGTAAACCAAGAAAGTTCAACCATAGAAATGGTATATCTGTAGAATTGAAATGAATCCAACCCCATTAAACTTCCTTCGCAACACATTTCAGGATATAAAAAAAAACATCAGTGTTTTTAGCCACATGATGGCACGTCTGTTTTATCCCAATAAGTGCTTCAAAAGTTGGCTATCGTCCGACTGATAGTGTAGTTCTTAGCCACAGAAAATCTCGACTGGGACTGTCAGTCAACAGGGATGGATAATGTTACTCAAAATCTCATCTAATTAAATTGCCTCTTGTTGTCATTTCAGACTTCGGTTACCAATCTCTCATTAATATGCATGTTGTAAACCCTCATGATTAAAACATTACAGTGTACTGCGTGTTTTCGAAAGCACTTTGAATGGGATTTGTTCTTTCCTGTTGCCTCAGTTGCTGTTTTGCATCATTGATACCATTTGAAACAAAGATTGGTGTGGCTTATCAGCCATCCTTCCATCAGCAAAGGAAATGAAGGGAGAAATAAAAATGAAAAATAAAGGAAATTAAAACTAGGTCACAGAATTTACTTTGCATTACACAGACAAGTTTTCATTCCAGTGCCTTTTATTAGCTCTAACTGACTCATCACTGCCTCTCTTTCTTCCCTTCTTTTAAATCTGTCTATCCATCTCTATATCTATCTTAGGAAACCACAGTCCAATATCAAGGGCAATTGTGGCCATCAGAGTAATGGACATTAATGACAATGCCCCTGAATTTGCCACAGAATACGAGGCCTATCTGTGTGAAAATGGAAAACCTGGACAGGTAAGGAAAGACTCATTCATCTAAGCAGTAATCTATCACTTTCTTATTCCGTCTTTTTTTCTCCCTCTTTCCTCCCCTGTAATGATTGACCACAATGAATTATAGCCTGTTTATTTCGCAGGGAAACCACAGAGGTGGGAGTACGGTGCTTTTCTGTGAAACAGTCCTCCCCCGATAAGCCCGCACAGAGCAAAGAGGAAAATGAGCGCAGTCAGAATTGATCAGAGTGGATCATAATTCAAGACAGTCTTTCATGTCTTCTTCCAGATGGTACAATGCTGTCCGTAGCCAAAAACCCTGGACGAGTACTTAGCATTCTCTTTCTCATCTATCGACCTCATTCAGGGGACCTACGCACAAACAATAGGGAGCTTTGTTGAAAAGGGAGAAGAAAAAAAGGAAAAACCGCCCTGCACCGCCTGAATTCTAATTTCTAATCAATCACAAAGACATCAGTGTGATAAGGCCTATGATGACAGATTAACAGATTGAGCCAGGGGCCTGAAAGTGTGCCAGGCTGGACAGGACTTCATTGATAATGATCTTAAGCTCCAAGAATAAACATATATTTTATCAGGTGTGATCCAGCCCCCGTTGCACCGTAGCAGTGTGCGGCAGCAAACACATAGCAATGAATAGGTGGGCTTCTCCTATGAGTCTTCCTGTTACGCCTGCTGCTGCTCGCCAGCAAACATTTCAACGTGGGCACTCAGTAGTCTGGCTCGCTGGGCAGCAGAGCTTGCTAACTCGCTACGCTGTCCGCCGGGCGGCTGGTTAGTGTAGGGGCCCAGACTACTGACTCAAGCCAGTATAGGTAAACACAGATGGGGCCACCAATCAGCCCAAAGGTAAACCATATGAAATGTTTGCTGGGTCTGCATCACACTTTCCACACGCCCCTCCATTCTTCTCACCTGGCAGGTGGGGCCAGTAATCCTAAGCAGCACCTGCCAGGTATTTGAGTTGGAGGAGGCAGGCAGGGAGCAGAGCAGGAGGCAGCTGGATCTGAGGTTTAGGTTTTGTTATGCTGGTTTTGATCTTTTCCTCCTCTTTGTCCTCAGCAGTCTAACACTGCTGAGTTTTGTTAGTTTAGTTTGGAGTTGGACCTTATTAGTCTTGATTTGCAGGCTTTGTTTATTTGTTTTCTTTAGGTAAATTGGGTTAGGGAGCCTTTAGCAGGGAGCTACTGACTCCGACACTCGACATGGCTGCGTTCATTTTACTCTTACTGGTGTCCAGTTTTATGTTTGTATTTATTTTTTTGTATTTATTCCCCTAGACCTGAGCCAGGTGTGCCTATTATGGACATAACACTTCCCCTTTACATCTTCTGGTTTCTCTGTCTTCAAACAGGTAATTCAGACCATCAGCGCTGTAGACAAAGACGATCCAATTCAAGGCCACTATTTCAACTATCGCCTCGTCCCGGAGATGCTGAACAATCCCAATTTTACCATCAAAAACAATCAAGGTGAGAAACAGGAAAGTATTAAAACTGGGAGGTGAAAACCTAAAGTTTTATTCTTGTTCTGGAAATAAAATCTGATGAATCACTGCAGCTCAGTTAGCAGATGTGTTACTGTTTAAGAGTCGAGCCCTTTTTTTTTCTCCAGTTCATTTTGAGGGAAACGAAATGATTTGGTTCTAAATGGGTTTTTGTGGAAGTCTTGCAGCTCAATGTAGGGCAACTTCTTGGAAACAGCTTCATGGCAGATGGCACTAAATTCATCTTCTAAATATTCCTATTGCTTTATTGGTCATTTTGAATAGTCTATCTGTCCCCCAGTCTCATTCCTCCCTTCCTACTACTGGTTCTGAAAAAAGGCTGGATTCACAATGACGTTGTCTAATGTTTTCAGCTTTGGGGAAAAAAGCTTTCATATGCTACGTTGAAGCTCTCTGTTTGAGACTGCAGGCTAAGCTGCTCCAAAAGCTTTCTGATGGAAACATTTACATTGAAAAACAGGTCATAAAATGGACATTACATTAACAAAAAAGTGGGAAACCTTTTACTTTAGAAAAGTATAATACAAGTATAGTATAGTACAATAGTGAAAATGGTAAATAAATATTGGAACAATTGCTTATAAAATACTAAAATTTAGGGGGAAATTTCATCTTTTTTCTGAAGAAACAATAGATAAAACAATTTATTTTCTTTAGTCCCTTTCACATAACATTCAGAAATTGGGAAACTAGGTATGGCAATAAGCTCAGATTTAATCTGAAGTGATGTGCACTAACCTGAACAAATCCAGAGTGAAATAGTTACAAATAAAACAACTTTTTTGTTTAAAGGAAA
>NC_050514.1:31717891-31731290 GCF_002922805.2 Oryzias melastigma | reverse complement strand
GTGACCAATTAGCATTAATTTATTGTCCATTACTTCCCGTTTTGATTGAAAATATAACTTTGAGACATTTTTTAATGGTATCACAGCTGCCTACTCATAAAATAATGGACTCCTATAATGCTTTAATAGCAACCACAGAAGAACATCTGAGAACTCACAAGCAAGAAAAAAAAAGGATTCTGATATAACTTATTATCTTGAACTAAGGTGAAAATTGTCCCTGCATTTTTACTTTTCACAAATTTAAGTGAGATCAGATATAAAAAAAAATCACCTTGGAAACATATTACAAAGTGGTTAGTTAAAAAAAAAACTGTTCTTGTGAAAGTAAAATTTTCCAAGTATTAATAAAACATAAAAATGAATCAAGTAGTGAATCACTTACTATATTATGATGTATTTGGTGTTTTTGTAATTGTGTATCATCATTAAATTGTGTGCAACACCAACAGTAAAAATCTTACCAAAAACTTAAATGTGTTTTATAAAACAAATGATTTATTTTTTTAATTAAAATATCACAAAAGGCACAGTTTGAAGGAAGGTATCCATCCATCTTCCTCCGCTTCATCCGGGACCGGGTCGCGGGGGCAGCAGTCTAAGCAAAGATGCCCAGACTTCCCTCTCCCCGGCCACTTCCTCCAGCTCCTCTGGGGGGACACCGAGGCGTTCCCAGGCCAGCCGAGAAACATAGTCTCTCCAGCGTGTCCTGGGTCTTCCCCGGGGCCTCCGCCCAGTGGGACATGCCCGGAACACCTCACCAGGGAGGCATCCAGGAGGCATCCGGACCAGATGCCCGAACCACCTCAACTGGCTTCTCTCGATGCGGAGGAGAAGCGGCTCTACTCCGAGCTCTCTCCGGGTGACCGAGCTTCTCACCCTATCTCTAAGGGAGCGTCCAGCCACCCTACGGAGAAAACTCATTTCAGCCGCTTGTAGTCGGGATCTCGTTCTTTCGGTCACGACCCAGAGCTCATGACCATAGGTGAATACTGGAACGAAGATCGACCGGTAAATCGAGAGCTTTGCTTTCTGGCTCAGCTCTCTTTTCACCACAATGGACCGGTACAGCGACCGCATAATAGCGGACGCAGCTCCAATCCGCCTGTCGATCTCACGCTCCGATCTTCCATCACTCGTGAGCAAGACCCCAAGATATTTAAACTCCTCCACCTGAGGCAGGAGCACTCCACCCACCGAGAGAGGGCAAACTACCTTTCTCCGGTCGAGAACCATGGCCTCAGACTTAGCGGTGCTGACCCTCATCCCGGCCGCTTCACACTCGGCTGCAAACCGCTCCAATACATGCTGGAGGTCCCGGTTCGATGGAGCCAACAGAACAACATCATCTGCAAAAAGCAGAGAGGAAATCCTGTGGTCCCCAAACCAGATCCCCTCCGGCCCCTGGCTGCGCCTAGAAATTCTGTCCATAAAGACTATGAACTATGAAGGAAGGTAGAAAGAACTATACAGGTATATGCCATTTACCATTTACCATTTACCTCCGACACTCATACAGGCCAAAACCGTCACCGTGGTTTCCTGATAATGCTGCCGCCATTTTGAATCCCGTCGACAGTGATTGGGCCGAGTCGATCTGAGACACGATTTTAGGGGAACTAATGTCACCAATCATGATTGAGCTTGTTCAAAGTCCACACCAAATCCACTGAAAGCAGCTCGGGAGAAGCTGTCAATCAAACATTGGAGGTGTGGCCAACAGACTCCACATGCTTTTACTGAGGCATCTGATTGGTTGGTTTGTAACTTGTATTAAAGAAAAAAAAACATGTTAAAAAAATATGATTTGAAAGAAGATGTTAAGAAGAAGTATAGGAGCAAGAATGGTCATTCTGACAAATAGAATGACTTAAAAATACAATAACTGTTTGTTTCTCAGTAGAAGTCTATGGGATTTTGACCTTTGTGGAACCAGCAGGTACTTCCTGTTTGGAGCACGAGGGGGGAGGGGTTGATTTGTCCAGTGAATATACAGTCAATGGTTATGTTTACAAAAAAATCAAGTGTGTATAAAAGAAAATAAAATCATGACATTATTAACATATTGCGAGTAAACTAAATGCACACATTTAACCCCGTTTGCATGGTGCAGCTTCACCTCACAGTCAGAAATTGAAAAGAAAACACATAAAATACAACAATTTTAGGCAAAAAAAAGATTAAAGTTGTATTTATGGAATAGAGAACACATTTATTTGAATATTATTTCTCATGATGGCAGGTGCAAATGATGCCGAGTGATGGACTTTCCTCCCTTGACTTCATGTTCCTGTTGAATGTAGTTCAATAAAGAACTAAAAACTCCTGAAGTGACCCTAAACTTGCCTAAAGCATTTTTTCCCACAAAGTAAGAAACAAAACTGCTCAATCTGGTAACACAGTTTAACTATAAAGCCTAAAAGTTCCTCTAGAAAAGTTTTACCACAAAACAACAGCTGCACATTACACCAAACAGCAGAAAAAAGTCTTCATTTTGTTGTTCTTGCCTGGAACCAAAGTAAATATGTGTTGTGCTTCTGCAACATATTACATTCCACTCCACACCCACCAATTGTCCATATTATTGTTAATGCCAGCCAGAGAAAAGAAGCCCATCGTGCTGCATCATCACCCCCCCAGCACTTCAGTGACTATTTCTATCTGAATCGGCAGCTGTGGGAGACACTTCAGTGAAGAGCAGCAGGGCCTCGGTGAGCCTCTGAGCGCGCCTTTTGTTTGTGATGATGAGTCTAATTGTAGGGATTGCAAAGTGAAGAGGTTAAGGGTTGCCTGTCATGGGAAAAAATGGCTGAGGTTCTGACCAGCTGTACACAACATACTGAGATCCCTGGCAGCCCAACATTTAGTAGGCAAGGATACAGCAGATCATGGCAACCCTGTAATCAGCAGCACGGGGAACTAGATGCTAATATTGTCAAATATGAAAAAACAAGCTCCTGTCAGATTATGATTGACTCTTAAATTTGAAATACAAGGTTAAACTTTCCAGGAATTCTTTATTTTAATTTTAACTAAATTAATTAAAACAATTTTGTATGTAATTTGTGCAGAAATGATGCACCACACATTTCATATAAGCAGAAACCTATTTATAGACTGCAATAAGCATCGTGTTGATGGAGGCTGAGGAGGTCCAAATTAACATGACGATTATCAGCAGTCGAAGACCAAATCAATGACATTGTTTACTTGCAGGTTGCAGTTGGGCCAAGACATTTCCCTTCACTTCTTTGGTGATTTTTCAAGCTCATAAATCTGTCATGCCTCCCGCTCAGTTTTCTCCAGATTTTATGTTTTTCATTTTGACAGCTTCAGTTATTTAAGACCACGGAGAGGATCTGTGCACCTCTTTTTTGACATTTTTGCTCATCACAGAACAACTGCAGAAATTGTTTCCATCTCATCTTGTTGATCAAGAACTGCGGCACATCCAAGTCTCTCATGGCAACGTGTTCAATCTGAAATGACATTAAAACCTGAACTGGAGGAACAAAAAAATACTCTTTTATGAGTGTTACTGAATGTGATGCGAAGCTTCGTTTTATTCTCTGTTCCTACAGGAACTTAGTATAAATGTATATGTTAAAATAATAAGTAAAGCATTAGTCTTACAATGCTAAACTTTCTTAGTTAAGAGTTGAAGCATAGATGTAGTTTAAATGAAAATGTTTGCAAAAAATCACAATTAACAACTTGGAAGCATTATATGTGTTACATTGATACCTAATGAGCCCAGTCATTTACCACATAAAATACTCACTTGATCATCTTTTGGGCTATTTTTAATTTGATTATGCCGCTTTTAATAAAAACAAAAAACGTTTTTTTTAACACATAAGTTGAATCTGAATTCATTCCCTACCTGTTCAGCTCCTCCTACCCCTCCAATTAAAAGGTCCGTCTGAAGTGAAAGGGGTGTCCAAAATAGTTTTTTAAGTTCAGAGCAAAGGGACTTCCAGTTCTGTATCCCTCCGCGGGCAGGGCGACCCACGCTGCACTATCCCGCGCTTTTCTTCACATGGCAGCTCCTTGCTAACGTAGCTGACGTCATCAAGTCGGAGTAACATCTGAATTTAAATACACTATTTCTGCAGAACGGCAGACATATGCCTATGAATAGTGAGTGGGATCGTTGCCACAGAGCAACGCTTCCCCACTAGCTTACAGCCCTCCAACGTAACAGCTCGGATGAGGAAAACAAAGACGCACACGGATGTAGACTTTGTGGAGCAGAGAGCTTGTGGCCAAGCAGCATATTTTCTATGTAACAAATCATCTTTTTTCCAAATGCCATTTTTTATCTGCTCCTGATTTACAATGATTTGAAGAAAGAAATACTCAGAAATGCAATTTTAAGCTTTTTTTTTTTAATCGTTGTTCTCCATCATCAGAAAAATGTAACAAGAACATGTTAAAAACCCAAATTTGAGGACATACATTTGAAAAGCTAACAGTCATCAGTGGAAACTCTAGGGGCAGAAAGGACTCAACAAATCTAGACGCTCAAAAGATTGTAATACCTGAAAAATAAAAAAGCATGGGGAAAAAGTTAAAAAGCAAAGAACAGTGATTGGTATAAATGTTTTCTTGAAAACATGTTTATTTTTGTGTTGTTTTGCTTTTGTAAATGAAACATTTGTGTCATATTGCATTAGTTTTATATTGTGTTTTTTTTTTTTACTTTTTCATTTGGTTAATATGTTTATAATGTTTAGACATAATGCATTGTTTTTTTTAAGGGAGTACAGGTGAAAATGAGCTATTAAGCTTCATTCTTTGCTTTTTAAGCTTAATGTATTTTTACGCTGTCCCGATAAATTAATAAACTAAACTACTGTGAGGATAAATAGAAAGCACAAAAGACGGGGATAGAATGGACACCTCCTTGAACAGAAGTCCTAAATTATTTCAGGCAGTTGTGACCTTCTCCATCCAGAAGGGGGCGGGGCATCCAGGACAAGTCATAGCTGACCTTTAAAGAACAAATCAAAATAGAACCTAAAAACAAAAACAAAAGAGGCAATCCATATCAATAATATAAAACATAAATGTTGACCAAAGTTGACCAGTATTACTGTTTCACGAGTTTGATGTCCCTAAATGAGTGAGTAGGCTAATCAACCATTTGTGTAATCTTAGACCATTTGTTACAGCAACAGTGGTTCTAAGAAAAACAGTAACAACAACATCATCCAATAAAAAGAGTAAACATATCTAAACTTTGCCAAAATAAAATATTGTATGTGTCGGTGCAGTGGTGTGTTGTAGAGTCGCATCGCAGTTGGGAAGAATGAACGTTGGTAGTTCTTCTTCTTGCTCTCTGAGTGTAGCAGTCTCAGAGTATCCGGAGTGTGGTGCCAGGGGTGGGAGGGGTCATCCATGATGGATGTCAGTTTCACCAACATCCCCGTGTCTGCCACCTCCTCGGCTGTGTCCAGTGTGCAGTCCGGGACAGAACCGGCTCTTTTAACGAGCTTGTTTAGCTTCTTTCGGAGGCTTGTGAAGGCGTCTCGAGACACCTTCTGACTCTTTGAAAGCAAGAAGAAAACGTAACTGTCAACGCTGTCAACTGTAGCCTCGAAAATCTTTTGTTACTTAAATAAAAAATACAAAAAAAAAGCTATTCAAAAATGCTTTTCACACCAATAAATTGACCATTTAAAGTGTGTTTTTAGACCTAAAAACGTACTATTGCCAAGAAAGCTTTATTCAATTTACAGTAAGTTCAAACTAAGGAAAGGTTTGCAACTCTTTTTTTTCTCCTTGAGTGACTTTAAAGTTTGGCCTTGCAGGAAAAACATATTCAATGCTTCTATTTATATCATGAATACTACCTAAAGAAGTACCTACAAACAATGGTTCGTGGAGTTTTAGATTACTGCGGAATGATCCAAATGAAGTAGGACATGCTGGTGCTCACAAAGCAGAATGTACCACTTAGTGGCAGCACTTGTAAGAAAATATATCTGAGCATATGCTCACATCAATTACAGATTGTGCAAAGCAAGTGATTCTATCATTAGGCGTTCCGTCTTTTGATGAAGTTTGCTCTGTCAATGCAGAAGTTTCAACGTTTTCTCTGCATCTCCTCTGTTCCTTCTTTGTTCAATGCTCTCTCAAGAAATGAGGCAAAGGTTAGACTATCAGAAATCTTGTGTGTTTTCAATAAGATCAGCAGGAGTAGATTCTTATGGGAATGCAAGTGTTTGATAATGTGTGCAGGGTGAGGAGTGCCAGCTAATGAGCAGACAGCTTCAGAGAAGTGCCATCCAAGAGCAGCTGGCACCTTTCTGGGTCGACATGTGCCTTCTTCTTCTTAGCCTGCAGTGGCCCCTTATTTTCTCCGCTTTTAAAAGAGGAATGGCAAACTTTGGCTCGCCTTCCTTCAGAATCGTTAAAACTCCACAGCTGAAAATTGAAGGAAAGGAATGTCATCAGAAATGTGGAAGCCCAAACATGCATAATGATGAAGGATATAAAGTTAATTTACCGTCACGCTGCACTGATCTTCACACAGTTTAATAAAAGGATTTCAGTCTGTCACCAAAAGAATTTTTTTTTTTTCTCCCACACACATCCTTGCAAGAAATCATCTCTGTCTTCTACCATCTCTCGCAGACAATTCAATCAGCGTTCTAGCCAAGCATGACACCTTCAGACGACAAAAACAAGAGATGTACTTCCTGCCAATCATCGTGACGGACAACGGTCAGCCACCGATGAGCAGCACCAACACCTTGACGATCAGAGTCTGTGGCTGCAGCAAGGAGGGAATCGTCCAATCCTGCAACGTGGAGGCCTATGTCTTACCCATCGGCCTCAGCATGGGAGCTCTTATTGCCATCTTGGCCTGCATTATCCTCCTGTTAGGTGAGCTACGTCATGTTATGCAACGATTGTCTGATTCCTGAAGACAATATGAGCATGTTCTCCTAAATCTTTCACTTAGTTTAATATTGTTCTGCCGGATTTTTATCAAAAATAGTTATAAAGATACAACCAAAAGTACTTTGTGAAGCTCAGTTGTGAGAAGTGGGCTATTATTTTTAGAACCAAGAGCTAAAATAGTTTTTTTTAATGGTTGACATTTTTCTGACCAAAATTTCCCATTGGAAACCAACCTCAATGATCCCTCAAAGTGGTTCCTCAAAACCTTGCTCAAAGAGCCTGTTTGTTCTAAACATGACCTACAAGAAGCTATGAAATATGCTGAAGCTTAGAGATTGTTTAAGGTTTCAAACTTATAAAAACTATCAAAGAAAGGCATAATAAAATTTTTAAAGACAAAAAAAAAAACTTTATGAATAAGTTGGCAGGAGTAGCTATAAGAAGCGACAAAAGTTTTCATGAAGGCTTGATAAATAGAACACAATGCAAAAGAAATGTCCTCTATATAGTTCTAAAAATCGTTTTCAAAATGAGTAATTGAAATGATTTTTTAAACCTATAAAAAGCCATTTAAAAATCTAAATGAGTAAGGACAAACATTACGCATAATCCATCAAAACCACGAGTAAAGTGGCTGGTTCTAAAGCATTTGTCAAAGTTAAGGCCCAGGGCAGACTCCGGCCCTCTGGGTAATTATATCCGGCCCTCAAGATCAATTTATTAACATGGCCCGAGGTTCTTGCTCTCATTTCTAACTAGTATAATTTTGACAAAATATATTTTTATGTAAAGTAAAATATTGAAAGTTATTTTAGGTTTAAGTTGATTTATTCTTGAATAATATTCCTGCCTTTTTATTATCCTTAATTATATTTCAAATTTGTGGTTTTAAAGTTTTAAAAATTTGCATTCTGCTAGCTTTTTGGACTATTTTGATAATTACTAAGATATGTTAGGTAACCGTTTTGGATAATTTTGGTTTTTCTTTTTAATTTTTTTTTAGGCTGTTTGGAGTTAGGCTAATATTTTTTTCGCTAATTTAGACTTTTTTTCAGTTTTTTAGGGTATTTTGAAGTTTAGGTTTTTTTTAGCTACATGCTAGCTGTTTTTGGCTAACCTAAGTTTTTTGTTTGTCTTTTTGGCTAATTTTCCAATTAGCTAATATTTTAGCTGGCTATTAGCTTTAGCATTTTCTGCCATCGGCTTCAGCATCTTCAGCAGCCAAATTCAACTTAGACCATTCACACTAGCATTATCACAAGCTATGTGATGCTATATATGCTATATATCTAGTTTATAATTATGTTACAAAGTTAGTGTTATAAAGTTTTAAAAATTTAGTGTTGAATAAACGTTTATTCTGTTCGGCCTGCGACCTCAGGTGTGTTTTGGATTTTGGCCCCTTGTGCGATTGAGTTTGACTGACCTGCTCTAAAGGGAATCCGCTGGAAGCTTTACAAGTGCCACCTGCTATTTAGTAACAAAATCAAAGAAGTCTTTGCAGTTAAAAGATTTGTATTCAGAAAGTTTAAGAAATGAAAGACTTTCAGTGATCCTGTGAGATCTCTGAAACTACAATAGATAAAAGAAAAAAAAAGTTCTTGGTCACTAAAATTGTCCTATATTAACCGTAAAGTTTGACACTTTAAGGACCACCCAGTGGTTGTCTAAAGAAGGTTTGATCAGCTATTTCACTTAATTGGTGAAACTTAGAGGTGAATCCTTATTTAAATTGAGTATTTTTGGCCTTTGATAGCAACAGCTTTAAAACAGCAATTTCTTAAAATGAATCGTAAATCTAGGTATATATTGTTAGCTGGGTGACAAAACTTGACCAAGCTTTTCTTCTCCTCTTTCCCGTTTGTGTTTATCTTTTTTTTCTGATAGTAATAGTAGTACTATTTGTGACCTTGAGGAGACACAAGAACGAGCCTCTCATCATTAAAGATGACGAAGACGTGAGGGAAAACATCATCCGCTACGACGACGAAGGGGGCGGCGAGGAGGATACAGAGGCCTTTGACATTGCAACGTTGCAGAATCCCGACGGCATCAACGGCTACCTGCCACGCAAAGACATCAAGCCTGACTTACAGTTCATGCCGCGGGCGGGCCAACACTCGGGCCCGAACGGCGTGGACGTGGACGAATTCATCAATGTCCGGCTGCACGAGGCAGACAACGATCCAACGGCGCCGCCTTACGACTCCATCCAGATCTATGGATACGAAGGCCGGGGATCTGTTGCCGGCTCGCTCAGTTCACTGGAGACGGTCTCGTCAGACTCAGACCAGAACTTTGACTATCTGAGAGAGTGGGGCCCACGCTTCAGAAGACTTGGGGAGCTCTACTCTGTGGGCGAGAGCGACCGTGAAACCTGACCTTTGGTTTGTTGGTATTAAAGACCTTTGAGATTTTTTTTTCTGTCCACATACTTGTGTATTTAACGCTAGAAGGTTTGCTGGCTTTTAGAAACAGGTGTTTAAAATGAAAAAAAAACAAAAAATCAATGGAGGAGACTTTTTTGTAATCTTTATAGAGTGAGGTATAGCAGTTATCATCCTCTAAGTCAAGCGCATTGTAACTGTTGAGCCAAACAATGTCTTTATTAGGAGATCTATGATTCTTGTGGAGTGTGACTTAGATTCCGTTGTGGAGTGTCTAGCAGTATTTTGGGTGTTAGTCATTTGCTGTGACTGCCAGTAGCAGAAAAACCATGGCGTTGCTGGTAGTCGCCCAGTAAGTGGATGTTGCCGGGTTTTCTGAAGCTTGAATGGACACAATACTCAATGGACGCCAAGCTGGAACACAGAAGCTGCGGGAGGACTCTTCATTCTCGTCTTCTTGAGCCGCCCAGCTGAACGGTGAAGTGGAACAAGACGGAATAGAGAAAAAAAAAAGCAATATACGGTCTACATTAATATGATGAATGTATGTATGGTTTGAGAAGATGGAAACATAGCAAAAAGGACAAACCAGTGTTGGCTTTAAAGCGAATTTGTCAAAATTTGATATGCTCTCTGGTGGCCACATTTGTAAACTATCAAGAGCCTAGAACGGCTTGCTTTATACAACTCTTTGTATTTACATGCTACAGGTGTGGGTTGAAAGTGTTATTAGCCTATTAAAGACCGATGTGAAGACAAAAAAGAGAAATGTAGAAACTCTGAGGCCTTCTTTTTACAGAAGCAACATTAAAAACAATTGTAATTTACTGTTTTTTGACAGACATGTGCTACTTCTTCATTAATGTTCTAGCAGTTTTTGTAAATCTGTCCTAAAGGTCTTCTTTTTTTCTTTTTTTCCTGTGCCGACTATTTGAAGTGTGTTTAGATTATTTCTCATTCAGCTTTTTTCAGCTTTTTGAGCATTAGTTCAAACAAGTCAAAACCATATCATGGACTCTTTGATGATGTAGACCAGATGTAAGCAGGCAAATAACACAGATGAAGGGATTAATTGGGCATGTGGGGGTGAGATCCCTCTGACACATGCTAAATCCGAACAAGATATGACTCACACCGCATTGTGGGGTGCAGCCAGTGAGCTTGTGAGCACAATAGTTCAATACTGTGACTCCCTGCAAACATTAAAATCCATTTACGACACACAGAAGGCATTAGCCCAAGTAAAACCTGATCGCAGACCATGTGCATTTTGTGCTTACACTGTATGATAATAATTAAAAAGACTTATACTGTACATAAAGTTACCGCTAACGTCATTAGCTTTCGATGAGGTGGTAGGTTTTGTCTCTGCACGTTAGCTCCTGCACATAATGAAACTTTTGATGGCACTACAGCAGCGTGCATTCTCAGTTTTTACTGATCCAGTATTATGGCAGTTCTCAGTAGACTAAACAATATATATGGAATAGTCCTACATGCAGATCATATTTTATACCGTGCTTTAATGCTTATAAATGTGTATGTTCAATTATTTACTCCTTGTACTGTAATCTAAGAAACCCTGTATTGTTTCCTACTTTGTGAAATATATTTTTATAAATATTGCTCAATGGCCTTGATTCCTTTTCTTCCTTTCCTTTTTTTCTATCCACCAAGTGAAGATATTATTAAAATAATTCATTGTTTACATCATATTTCTCACCACACTCCCTGCATAACTGCATCCTAACAGTAGAACGAGTCAATAAGCATCTGCTGTTGAGACTATTTTTTATAAATCTAGTTTCTCCTTGTGCACAGCAGTTGTCAGATCTTATGACAGATGCTGACAACAAACTGGTGGGAGAAGAAACGCATAAAAGTAATAAAATGTGAATGGGCTTCTCCAGTGGGTAAAGAAGCAACCTTAAAAGCAGAAGCGCTGTATAAAAATGGCGATTCCATGTAAATAAATCATTTAAAGTCACATTTCTGAAAATCCCACAAAAGTAAACTATTACTGTGAGTAGACTGATTAGGTTAGGAGGCCACTATCAGACTCGATGTACATATTCTACATTGTACTATTGATTGAATATTGTGTACACCATTTAATTATGGCAAGTGGGGCTTTTAAAGTATTTTTATAAACCTATACAGCCATTTAGGTTAATGTATAAAAAGCCTTATAATTGTATTTGTATGATTTTTTTTTGTCTTTTTTTTCAATAAACCTTAATGCAAAAAAGTGTGTTGCAAAAGTTTGGGTTGAGTTTTCCTTTTTTTTTTCCAACAGAGATTCTGTAAGAAGTTCAACTCTATAGCAGTAAAATATTGAATAATGTGTATAAAATATGACAAAGAATGGTATGAGTATTGCTATTTATCTTTAATTGTATCTTTTAAATACATTTTGAAGGGCTGAACTTGCAGATGTCCTTAGGAACATTTAAAGCAAGAGGAGCTATGAACCCGAGTAAGGCTTCTTCTTCACAAAATCATAAGTAAAGACAAATTTTAACCACCTTCTATTTGGTTTTCTATGGGTTCAGGTTACAAGATAGCAGTCTCAGCAGGAGCCAGATCCCTCCTATCCCGCACTTCCATCCTTCAGGGAGAACGTTTCAGAGAAATCATCTCCTTAGTCCCCTGAGTTTGTCTGGTTGGACATCCCTATAGGGCCTCTTTGGGAATTTTTGCCAGATGTTCAGACTACCTTAACCGTCTTCTTGAAGTGGAAGAGTCTGGACTCTAAGTTCCTCCCAAATGGCTGATGCACCTTTTCCCAAAGGGAGACCCTGAGCCACCCCATTACCGGGTCTCCAGCAACAGCTGGACGTCATGGCTTAATGAGTTGAAAACACAATGTCATCTGTAAACTGGAGAAGGAGGATTTCACTGGTACCAGAGCCAAACCCTCTTTCTTCTCATTTACAAGATTGCTAGTGAACCAAAGACTGCAAGTGTAAAATGTTTAAATGGAAATCATTCATTCTTATTATCTTTAGACAGCTGCCACACAGGGAGCGACATACTTTACCCAATAAGTGACTCAACCATTTTATAGTACACTACAGTAAAGGGCAGGGGTATTCAAATCCAGGCCTCGAGGGCCGATGTCCTACATGTTTTCCAACCAACCTTCCATTGAAGCTCCTTATTGGCTAAACATGCCTGATCCTGGAAATTAGCAGCCAATAAGGAGCTTCAATGGAAGGTTGGTTGGAAAACATGTAGGACACCGACCCTTGAGGCCTGGATTTGAATACCCCTGGTATAGGGAGATGTGCAGGAAAACGAGTGGCGGATTAGACAAGTAGCATCGGATCAGGTGTGTTTAGCCAATAAGGAGCTTCCATGGCAGGATGGTTGGAAAACATGTAGGACACTGGCCCTCGAGGCCTGGAGTTTGACACCTGTGGTCTAAATGTTCCAAGATATAGAAGGTTGAACACCAGTTGAACAGAAAAACATCACTATTTAACTCTTGCCATAAACTGTAGGACACTCCACTGTAAGTGTAAAGTGCTTCAAACTACTTTGAATTAGCAGTGAGCTGTTTTGAACAAATTCATCACCATTATGATCCCTTTTTAATACCATAAAAACATGAATCTACATTAAAGTGTGAAAAGGAAAAAGCTTCACAAATGTCCTTGTCTTACTCATTAAGAGCACTCTCATATTT
Source organism: Oryzias melastigma (assembly GCF_002922805.2). Lineage (NCBI taxonomy): Eukaryota > Metazoa > Chordata > Actinopteri > Beloniformes > Adrianichthyidae > Oryzias > Oryzias melastigma. Next base: position 31,718,306 of record NC_050514.1, on the reverse strand, counting down.
CTGAAAGTCAGATACCTGGTGCCACAACATAAATAGGCTTTTTTACAAGAAACGATAAAGTCGGAACAGAAGAACTTTTGCTCTTTATAGCAGCCCAAATCTATTCAGTTTCTGAATCATGGCTGTTGATTTTACTTCCCTCAAAAAGAAGCGTAATTAGGGATCACATTAATGGATGTTGAGAAGTTTCATATGGCACCATTGACACAAATGGAGATGGACAAAACAAGGTTGTTTGCTTTTATTAAGTATTCCCATCAGCTTTTGGATACATCAGCAGCTATGGGGTCCCATCTTCTTTAAACTATAATACAAAAATACACAAATTAACAAGTCTACAGGTACATGCACTCCACCCAACAGTAAAAAGAGAGAAAAAAAAATGCAACAATCAAAACAATAACTACTAGATCGC
>NC_050514.1:31702472-31717758 GCF_002922805.2 Oryzias melastigma | reverse complement strand
ATCATACCCTGATCAGAAAACATTTTCATTCTTCTTGAGTGAAAATAAAAACTTGTATTCTTTTTGAAAATTACTATCATGCATTTGTGTAATTAGATATTGTGATAATGCATTCCATGCCACCATTGCTCTATTATGGATCATTCCTTTGCCCTGATTTATCTGACATATAAAAGAAAGTGTATATCCCTTGATTGTCGTGTATAATGTAGATGCACATCATTTAAAAACACATATTTGTATATAAAATGTTTGGCATTTTTGCAATACAAATATTGCAGTTAAAACTGATCAAAAGATAACTTATTTCTGCTTCTTAGACTTAACCTGACAAATTTGTTATGCATCTTCCTAAAATTTGTTGTAAAATGATAGCTTAGTACAAGACGAGCTGCTTTATTTTGAGCTGTCTGGAGTTTATTCAAATCTGATTCAGCTGTATGTGATTAAATGATTGCGCAATAATCAAGATGTGATGAAACTAAGGAATCTTTTTGATAGTACTTGGTATACATTTTTACACAGTCTGACCATAGCCATACTTCTACCCATTTTGCACAACATTTGCTTAATATAATTATTTAATGTCATCTTATTTTCTACAATGACCCCACGCATTTTGACGTCACTAAAAAAAAGTACCTCACCTCGGGTTCCAACAAAAAGAAGTCAATTCAGTCGCCTTTTCTCTGCAGAATGAATATCACCGGATTTTACTGCTTTCGGACCAGACGACGTTGGTAAACAGTCCAAGAATCTGTCAAACTCTTCAAACGTTTGAGGTGGGGCCAGTCGGCACCACGTGCTCTTATTGAGGAATCCGATTGGCCTGTTTATAACATGCGATAAAGGAAAAATATATAATTAAAGAATATATATATATATATATATATATATATATATATATATATATATATATATATATATATATGCTTAGAAAGAATATGTTAAAAAGAGACACAAGCCCAAGAATGATTATTCTGGCAAACAGAATGACCAACTAATAGCTGTTTATTTTCGCTAGAACTCCATGGGATCTTGGCTTTCTAGAACCAGCGGGAACTTCCTGTTTGGAACGTGAGGGGAGGAGATGATCAGTCCAGTTCTCTCCGTCTATGTGTTGCTTTCTTTACCTATATATTTTTAACTAATATTTTCACACGGTAGACCTGTTGATGCTGTACTCTTACTTTCTAGGACAGCAGTTTTACACTCATACCTTTTTTTTTTCCCAATTTTGTACTAAATTTATTTTTTCATTGTCAACCATTTGTTGAGAATTTTGGACTTTTTCGGTCAAAAATCTATTTTTTTTTTTAATTAAAATGCTCTTATTGAACAGTGAAGCACCAAATGACTTCACCTTGTGCATGCTTTTCTATCAGAATCCCTAAAATATTGCGTACTTCACAAGTTCAAACAGCTTAGCTGAAACAAGAGTCACACAGAGGAAATTTATGTTGCAGATATTAGGTCTTCTCATCTGATTAAACTATACTTCATAAATCCCTCTTCTTTCCCTGGAGTGGTGTTCAAGATGCATTTTTCTTCAGGGGTAAGAGAAGTGATGTTAATCCCAGAATTTATAATAGTTCTGCACCTGATCCATTAGTCAAAAAATAAGCAATGAGACACATTTTACCAGCTGATATCTCCAGCAAATTGTTAGCACAAATTGTTTTTCAAAATGTCGACCCAGGCAGGTCAGCACTCTCATTTGTAGTCAATCTTCATGCATTCCCACTGCTGTGTGTAGCTGCGGGTCTGACAGGGGTTGCCCAACTAAATAGTAAATCAAATTACCTACTCACTTTTGTCATGTAATGGAAGTATCCCTCAGGTGACAACCCTGTGCTTGTGTTCCCTGCTGATATGTGCCAGACATTTTATGGCAAGCCTGTGGCTCTAGCTCAAACAGTGCAGAAACTGTAATTACTGGTGCCTGGCAGAGATACCCTCTAATACAAACAAACGGATACCGAAAAGCTGAGTCTCTTCAGAATTTGGAGAAATGGGTATCTTGAATTCCAACCAGTTTTGTCTGAACGTGTATTATGATGAATTTAACACTTTAAGGGGTGGAGAGATAGACATTTTCATCAAGTCAAGAGCCAGACCAACTCAGGCTCTAGATTACATTTCTGCTTGTATTACTTGTTTAAGAGTGTATTCACATTATAATTTGTTCCGGGCTGGGTCTGCTTAATTTGTTCCAGATCAAGTCTTAAGTCTTGCGTTTGGTCTGTATTCAGACAGAGATTTCTGTTCCGAACCAGAACTTGTAAACAAAACCATGTGACTGAAGATCTCTTCAGTCATTGGCCAGAAGCTACGGTTGGAGGTGCTGCGGTTTGCAAGGATTGTTCACTTTTTGAACACCACGTTAAAAATTGTTTTGACAAGCCTGCAATCATCCAACCACAATTTGATGAGTTGACGTTGCATCGCTGAGCCACGTTTGTCCGTTAACGACCGGTTCAGTTTTTTTGGTTCAGTAATTTCGCTTGTTTTCAGAGTGAGGAATTTCAGAGGGAAACAAGGTTCAGTCCGATTGCAGGTGAACTGAGACCACTTCATAAGATGGGTCATAGAGTGGGTGCTGGTCCTACACCAGAGTTTACTTGCGCTTCTTCAGACTGAACCTTTGTTTGGGATTATCAGGGGAAACAAACTCTGGTTCGCTTTCATGTGTGGACCAAATGTATCCAGTCTGAATACACCCTGAGAGTAAATGGGTACAGTTCGGATAGTATCTGGAGATGGTTCCTAAATTGGTGCATTGAAACATTGCAGTGCCTAAATAGACCTTGAAACAATCCATCAAAAATGAAAAGAAAACAACAAATTATCTTTTTCAAAAAAAGAAAAATCTCAGTGTGACAAAGCAGCATCACAGGGTGAAGGTCAGCCCGGGAATGTTCCTAAAATGTTTTATTTCATTCTTTCTGACAGTCTGCACTGCAGAACTGCATTTCAGTTTTCACGCCAACGGAAGTAAACATCTTTTCGCCACTCATTGTCATAACAACATTCTTTTTGGACCATTATACACATCACTGTTATCCACCAGGTTGCTGAATTAGAATATTTTGCTGTAAAGTACAGACAAACTTTTGCTCTCTTCACATTCTGTGTTTTTTTAAGAGCCACCAACCCAACGTTTTCACAAGAGCCTGCCCACAATCCCTGGTCATGTGAAATTTCTGGCAGCAGCCCCTCTGGCTTCCTCTTGTTTCTGCTTATTACATTAACCCAACTTTTTTGGTGTACACTCTTATTTTAACTGGAGCGGACTTTTCAAACTCTTTTCATGTTGTTTTATTGTGCATGATAAAAAAAAAAAAATCATCTCTCTTGAAGGCAGTTTGGTTCTTTGAAGAAGCAAGTGGAGAAACATTGATTCTGGTCCCTTTGGACTGCCTTCAACTATAGTTGTACGTCCTAAATCAGTCTTTTGTTAAAGGCAATGCTAACTTAAGGAAACTCTTGCCACAACTAAGTCAATCTAGCTTTAGCTAAAGGAAGAAAAGTTGTTTGTAGCAACTTTTTCATCACATTTGGTTCAGAAAGCATTAAATCCGACTCCTGTGTTTGTAGTATTCTGCTTGATCTTTGACCCCAGAGTCATTGTGACATTGTAGTTTTAAGAGGAAGATTATGCCAAGATGTGCACTCAAACTGTTCAACCTCATAATCAAGAATGATTATGAGCATCTAGACCAATAGGAAGTTCCTGGACCGCTGATGAGCTCGGAGCAGGACTGATGAAACTTGAAGTGAATGGTGAGGAGGATAAGTACACTGAGTGATCTCTGAAATGGCAGATACACAGAAGTGAGCAGTGAAGTGATTTGATATGGCAGACCATGATTGCTCTAACAGAGGAAAGGATGGAACTGATTGAGTTATGCTGCAGCAGGAAAATAATGGCGAAGGATTGATAAGTGGCTTATTAAAAATGCATATTTTAAAAATCAGACGCTTAATTTTTAATTGTTACATTTAATAAGCATTGTATTTGTGTCTAAATACTCAGAGCCATAAGAAACCTGATTAAACTTTCAAGGTAATTATACTGTATTTACAAGAATTGTAATCTCTTTGGAGTAGGGGTTATATCAGTGACGTGTGGTGAGTGATAGACTTCTGCAGTTTTTTTTTTATTTTTTAATCATTGTCTAAGTTTAGGGAATCCCCCTGACTCACAATCCTGTCTTGTAACCAGCCCTCCCTGCCTGTGTGTAATGAAACCAGATTGTCTGCTGTTGAGAGGTCAGAGTTCCTCTATCAGCTTTGTGTCGGTACAGACCTGCTCTCCTTCTGCAGAAGCCCAGAAGACAAACTTGCTTGATTCTTGATGTGGTTCCAGAATTAGTGATACCGTTTGATAAGAAAACCCCTAACAGTGAGGTTCACTGACGTCATCAGTCAGATTTACAAACATATTAACCCCACAGAGAACTGTATCTTTTTCACTGTTTGATTGACAATAGTTAGTGTGGTGTTTAAAATTTAACTTCAACACTTTTCTTCCATTTACAAACTATAGCATAAAACAATTCCAAAAATAGTTACTATTGACTTACTTTCACTGATAAATGAAGTTTGTGTCGATCCTTCAGAAGAAGCACATGAATAACTATTAACCAATTTTCAATATTGTCATGAAAAATTTGACTTATTAAAGAGATTATTAAAAAATAATAATAAAATAAATCTAATACCTAAAGCTGATTGTATGTTTAATGACATATACTGTGGTTTAAAATTTGCTTTCTACATAAATATTTTAATATGAAATAATCCAATGGGGAGTATTGTCATCATGTGACATCAGCACGTTACAGTTCGGAAGCGAGACAGGTGCACAAGCAAGTTACAGGAAGCTAGATGGCAAGTTGTGCACCAGGTGACTTGATGTCAAAAAAGAACACAACTTCAGCAGTTCAACGAGAGTACGTTGGGTTCCAAGCAAGAAGTGCTTATTAAGTTCTTAATTAGTCATACTGTATGTAATACTGTATACCGAGGTAAAATGTAGAGAATTATTGACAATATTAAAATTTGAATACTGCCTAAGCCTACTTGCTACCACTGATTCTAGTATTCTTTAACTGCGGTGTCACATTCTCTGGGGTCATATAGGCATACGTACTGCAGTGAGGCAGGCGGACCGTTTGCTTCACCTAGTGGATTTCTAAAGTGCAATTTTAGTGGATCAAAAGACTCAGAAGGACAAACTGGCACCAATGTAATCAAACAAACGGGGATAAATTAGGAAAAAAATTAGGCAATTTAAAAAAAAAAAAAAGCTTTTTTTATGAGGATGGAAAGGCTGAAACAGTGACGTGCATGTGTCAGCTCCAGTCGGTTTGTGCTGCACAGTGTAGACAACTGCCTCACTGCCAATTTGAATAGGAAACATTTAAATTTGCTACTTTTTTAACATAGAAACGTTAAAAACCACACAGAAAAATGTAACAAGAATAGATATGTCTAAAAAAATAGTTTTTTTTTTATTCTTTAACTCTGAAAAAGTGTATTTATCTTATTTATTTTATGTATTTTTAAGCTATGAGGCGATGCCTCACCTGCCTCCCCTGACGGCGTGTCTCTAGTCTATATAATGTGAACATATCAAAGGTGTAAGACCTGCACCACAGTGAGGTTTGGAAGCGAAAGTCAAGTTTGTATCTCATAAAAGTACACATTTTAAAGTTGTTAAACTATGGCAAAAAAATGGAGCATCAGAAAACAAGGTGGTGTATTTGTGTACCATTTCATGCTTCCAAGGACAAAACAAATATTTAGCTTTTTTTTTTCAAGACATAACAAATCTCATTATGATCTTAAATGAATGAGGACTAATCATTATTATTATTATTATTAGGTTGGTTTTAATTAGGCCTAAAGTCACATGTTTGGTATTTGTTCATGAAAGTAACAATGTGTTTTAAACAAACAAGCTTCTCACCTTTTCTGCACTAACAAAGCCCCAAAAGAATTCACAAATAAACTAGTTTTGTTGTAATATAGATGAATTTATTCCCTCATTATGATTGAACTTATTCAGGGAGGACAACCTTAACTGTAACTTTAATTATACTCCATCAAACAGTGTTTACATGTCTAATTTAATCCACTTTGATCTTCTGAGGCTGCAGCACAAAATGTTCCACATCAACATTACAAAGAAAAGTGAACAACAGTAAGCCGTGGTGTGCAGGTGGGATGTGTGGTCAAGTCGAAGGAAAGGATTATGGTAATTATCAAATGGAAGGCAGGTCATCTTAGTTTGTTTGGAAAGACTACAAAGAATCCTGCAAATTCTGGAAAATGTATCATACAATTATTCAGTTTTCTCCTTTTTTCTGAATTTGAAATGACAAAAACCCCATCACCTGGTTCCTTGAATTATTTATTTTAGGTTTTAAAAACTGTTGTTATTCCTTAGAAAAGCTTTGGGATTCGTTTGGAAGACCTATGACTAAAGCTACAAAAAGCTGATGCACAAATGACGGGGCAGGTCCAGAGATCAGGGTTTCTGTCAAATTTATCTTTGTTCTTGTAAGTGTGAAATTCCCGGCAGCTCCCACAGGCAGAGATGTTCATAGGCGGAAACAAGGATTATTATAGTTCAGAGTGTCTCTGCTCCCCCCCTACCTTACAGAAATATATTTATTTAGTTAGTTTTAGACAAATACAAATTCCTATATTCCCAAATCAAACTCATACAATCCCCTGGATAAAAGAGACTATGATAGCTGTTGTTTTGATGAGTGGGTTTTCAACACAGGGGTCTAATGTACCACAGAATTTTTCATTGACCCACTTTTGCAATTAGTAATAATTAGCACCTCTGCTGGTAAAGATAGCAGCCAGCAGAGCTGAAAGAAAAATGTCCTGCTGTTTCTGCTGCACCCACTGCCTCCGTTTTTCAGCCAAAAGGACTCTTAAGTGTTCGCGGGTTCGTGAGCTGACCGGTCTCCTCGCTGATTTGTACAGAGAAACTTGAGGGTGCCAGAGTACAGAGCAGATGCACAGGCACTGCTTGAATTATCCTAGTTTGACACTGTTCTGCCTGAAGTTATTATATTACAGCTCTGCATATGATTATAATGAGTTTTCGGAAGAATCCTTAAAAACTTTTTTAGAAATCTGCAAAAATAAACCAGAAATATGGTGCTGCAGTCTACTGACATAAGCGTAAATTGCAAATAATTTTACTGCACCAACAAATGAAGTCGGGGTATTTGGATATCTCAATTAAATGTCTTTGATCCAATTTTAGTAGATTTAGTGATATTTATAAATGGGGCAACACCTCAATTCAAGAGATTCCGTAAATTCAGTTTTTTTAAAGCTTAAGTAATTCTTTTAATTGATCAAAACTGATTTAAATCATATCTGCTAAACTTGCAAAACACAAAACAACATGGAAAGAACTGCAAATGATTAGTGACTAAAGCCTTAGTCTCATCTGCCTGTACAGATGAATATAGGATGTTTACAACCAAAAAAAAGGCAAACCTTAAACCATACATCATGGCATTGCTAAGCCTTTCACACATAAGCCACATAGACGTATATATATATTCACTTTTTCACACTAAAGAACCAATTTTTCAATAAAATATGAGTTATTTTTGTGAACTCTTAGAATGACTTGTTCTCTGAGGATCCGCCTTTCAGGAGGAATTGACATTATAATACACTTAAAAGCTCAAAAAAGTTGATTTTACAGGATTTGGGCCCTTTGATGGGATAGGAAGGTGGTCTACACTAAACATCAAAGCCGCTCGTTTTTTTTTTTTTTTTAGAAACGGTCCGATGGTAAAATATTGCAGCACATTCTCATTCCCAAGTTGTCACATTTTGATGCATGGTTAGGGTCCTCTCTATGTCAAAAATTGAGGTTTTGGGTGTCCCCAACTCATCCTTTTGTGACGTCCAATTAAATCAATGCTCCCCAACTTGCAGCCCGCAAACTGGTACCGGTCCGGCACTGGGACGTAGAATGTACCGTTATCCTAACCTTAGCCTTAACCCTGTACCGGACAGTTGGTACTGATCATGAATCAGTACTGGTTCTAGACGTGGTACCAGGCGCAGACCGGGCTTGGGTTAGGGCACCTGTACCGGCTGCATCCCAAGGTTCGGTCCGAGTTAAAAAGTTGCATTCTTAAAGTTTTAAAAATTTAGTTTTAGTGACTTTAATAAATGTTTATCCTGCGACCTAAGATGTGTTTTGGATTTTGGCTCCCTGTTGAGTTCGACACTCCTGCTGTAGAGGGAAAGTATTCTTGCACATATTTCTGCGGGCTGCAGAATACCCATTCTACACTCATTTATACATCTAAGGGTAATTAAGGGTTTATTACTGATTTTTTTTTTTCTCTAACACCTCCCAAACCCTGCAGACTGTGCAAATCTGTTTATGATAAATGCACACTCCTTGTGGGCTCTTTGTGTGACTGTCAAAAATTAGGAAAATAAAGCATAGTTTTTGTCAGCCTCCAACGAGCGCTAACGCACTACATGCAACCTGCATGTGATATTTGCATGCGGTCAGTAAAGGGACGGTACTTGCACCTCAAAACGACTGGAGTGTGGATTAAGGGCACCAGATACATCACCTGTATATCATAGGCATGTGTAACTTATTATTAGCCTTCACGATGCGCACACACACACACACACACACACACAATTCCATTTTGATGACATCCATTGATGTGACCACATAACCCTTAAAGGAACTGCAAGACACACCTACACTCCTCTTAAGATGTCCCTCTACAGGCCTGAACAACCCAAAAACCTGCAGCATCTGTACGGGTCAACCCTCCCTATGGGTGCAGTAAGGCTTTGATTCAATTTCCATGGAGCATGAAGATGTCTTAAAAACAGGACAAAGACAGAAAAATAAACTCTAAATGAGAAAAGAAGCTTTAAAAAAATTAAAACAGATTTTCACCTCAGAGACGATTATTATGATGGTAGGAATGTAGAATTTTACTGTTCACTGACAAAACATTTTTAGAAAGGCCATTCAGCAACTGCAGTAACATAATTATTTGCTCAACATTCTGTATTCAAAATACAGCAATTAAAGGAAGTTTGGAGAAAACTGTTTATTCTTGGAGCCAAAATTGCAAGGACAAATTTAAGTGACTTCTACCAATATTGTCACTTCAAACTGTGAAGTTGAGTGTTTGTAGTGTCTGTTTGTGTGTGGATCTTTGGCAGAGAAGTATTTAAAGCTGCCTTTTGCTTTCAGTTTAACTTACGTGTGTGACAGATGGGTGCAGTTTGCTATGTGGGCCAACTCTGAGAGAGGGAAAATTTAGACAAATCAAAGAAGAGTCAACAGAAAGCTCTCATCTTAGTGGCAGCATATGTGACACCACCACATTTACAGCAAAACAATAAAAACTGCAAAAGACAGCGCACTTCAATCTAAGCACATCGAGTTATGAGGCCATTCTAATGGTAAGTGAAATTAGAAAAAAAAAAAAACGTTTTTTTTCGTCTCATAAAAATATATGTAATAATAATTTTACTCTTTTTAACTCAGCACTGTACAGGTAGACTGACATTCTTCTGCAATTATTCTATGACAGGTTTTGAAGCTTTTATTCTTTTTTTTTTGCTTGTAGAATTTTTAACTCAGAAAGGGCACTCTTAAAAAAAAGGCCTTAAAAGTGTAGGTTGTCAGGCTGTTAATGTTCAGTTGGAAGTTTCTGGTTTTGTCCAAAGCCCCAAGTGGCATTCCTTTCTGCTTCTAATGTGTCTTTTCTATGTACTTCCGCACTTGGAGACAATACAAAACTTTGTGTGAATGTGTGTGTGAATGGGTGAATGGGTCTGTGACTGAGAAGCGCTTTGGGCCCTCGAAGGAGGGTAGAAAGCGCTATACAAGTATACGCCATTTACCATTTACCATTTGTTACATCTCTGATCCTCCAGACTCCAACCCTAATCATGAAATAATTGCTTGGTTTGATATTCTACCTTTTACATCTTTTGATATCTTTTGTAGCAGTCTGGCATTTCTCCCCGGCACCTTTAGTCAGGTGCGGCAACGATTCTTTAGTGCTCCGTAAGTATGATGAAAATGCACCTGGCCTGATTGGAGCAATAACCGTTTCCCCGGTTGTCCGGTGGTGCTGTTGTCCTCAGGTATGCTGGCCTCTACCTTAATTTACCTGTTGGAACATTTTTATTAATTTCAGGTATACTCTTTATATGGATATGTTTTCTTTGTTTTGAGACTTAAATGCCAAAAATCTCAATAAATATCATGATTTCATAGTATACAAAAATACTGTGAATGTTCTAGGCTTTAGCAAAAGCTCTCCCAGGTCTTTTTGATCTTGGTTGGTTGATCTTGTCACATGGTTATGGTAGCCAATCAGATGTCACTCACTGTCAGCCCCTGTCAAGCTCTTCCTCAGTTCTGCTCAGTGCTCATGTCTACAGCGCTGGTGAATGGATGGCAGAGTGGAAGAATGTCGTATTTCTCTTTCACCCACAGCTGAAGGTGATGCATACGCTCAATCTGCAGCACCATCACACCTTGTAGCAGCAAACCACCCACCAGTTTGAGCACATAAAGAAAATGGCTCCTGATATTTATACATATCACAACAATAGTAGTAAACAAGTCTGGAAGCTCCCCACACCCCCATCAGTGCATCAGACGACACAGCAGGTGAGTTTTATGAAAGTATGTAAGCAAGTAACAATTATTACACTTTCAGACAATGTTTTAAGACGTACATGGAATTTACATTTTTTATTTTTTTTTTTTGTATCTATAAAAAAATGTCTTGCTGGACTGGAACCTCTAACCTCATCACATAAACACGGTCAACAGGATTGTGACTGTCTAGCATTGACAATAAAGGTTGCTTGGGATTTTTTTTTTATGTTCCCTTGTCAACACATTTTCATTCTCATGTCGTCATAATGACATTTGGTTAAGGACCCCTCCGCATGACTTTTGACGTTTTAAGTGTCCTCAACTCATCAATTTTTGACGTTCTGGCTGTTCCCAGTAAATCATGGGTCCCCAACCTCTGGCCACGAACCGGAAGCTGTCTAGTCCGGTACCGAGATAAACCTCATTTCCACTGAGCAGTTCTGTCCAGTTCGATCCAGTATTATTAGCGTTTTCATTATTAAATGGACCCATTACACAGTTCTAACACATACCTCTTGAGGGCCCCCTTCAGCTGTAGGTCCAAAAAAAAAAAAAAAAAAAAAAAATAGAATGGGACGGTTGGGGCGGAGTCCCACCTACTGATTGACAGAAAGTGATGAGGACATTAGAAATCACCAAAAGAGCACTAAGCTAGTGATTCTGGTTCCTCTTTACAGCTGTATTCTCATCCAATCTTATTTCAAAGAACATTAAGTTCCTTATATACACGATGTACAAAAAGCAAAGCAAGAAAAAGTCGAGCTGCTGGATGACCTCCTTTGTTGTTGCTTTTCAACAATGACACACTAGCAGTCTACACCACACATACGCTGGGAAACCAAACCACTCCGTGGAAGTGAGGTTTCACGGAGTGGAAACTCTCACCAGAATTAACTGGACCAAACTTTACTACTCCTTACCAGACCCAACTGTACCGGACTGCTCAGTGGAAACGAGACTTTAAGGTACCTGGCCGCGTCCTCAGGACCAGTCTGCGTCCGGTACTGCGTCCTGAGGGTTGCAGACTTTTGACTTTACAAACAACCAGCATGTCAAAAAAATGACAAGCTGGGGAAAAACCCTAAACGTCAAAAAGTGACGCGGCACAATCCTTAACCAAACGTCAATGTGTGACGACTTGGGAATGAGATGTGTTGATCTTGTTGGTACCTGTGAGACAAAAAGCTCATCTCGTCCCGTGAATGAGTTTCTGTCCAGACTCTACAGAAATGAATACACATTAACAGGCGCAAAAGTGGTTTTCATCCTGGTGTGTCTGCCACAGAGAAGCCTCTAAAGAGAAATTATAAGAACGTGAACTGTACCATCTGCTGAAGAGATGGACAAAATGTTCAATATTCTCAAGGTATCAAATCCCCCGTCAGTAATAGAAGACGACTGTGGATCCTGGCCTTCAAAAGAGGTAATAAAGACGGCAAAAGACTATTCGGATACAAACTGAAAGCCTCCTGTCCCGTGCTCATATTTAATGTCTCATATTCATACTTGGTAATGAGATCCGTTGAAAATGAAAATATAATTTTACTGCGCTGGTAATTTAATCCTTTACATTTATGTGACTGTGTGGCAGTTTTTTATTCAGGCTGTTTTTTATCTGTCTGACCTGAATTTGCTTTGTTAAATTACCTCCGTCTACGAGATATTTCTGTTTCCGTGGACAGTCTCGCAAATTTGGTGACCTAATTCTTACATTCAGGTCTTTATTGGACATTTGCTTAAACTGTTTCCAGAGGTTTTATGTGCATTTGGATGCTCATGAGTTTGTAATCTTGCTGGGTGAAACCTAATATTCCTTACCGCCAGAATGTATTATTCATCCTGTGAAACGTTTTGATGTGGAGAATGAAAGACCTGGCAAGCTTCTTGATCTAAAGCCTCAGGTAAAAAAAAAAAAAAATAAAAAATAGATGACGGCAACTTATCTCCAGCTGGGCTCTGTTATAAAACGATCAATACCATTAAATTCAAATCAAAGTATTCTGCTTATGTGTTGGGGAAATAGGTAGATTTGCCGTCTCTCTTTCAATTGCTCTCCCACACACTGACAAATCATCTTCAAATTTGGTAGTATATGAGTCATTTATTTCTAACGCCGAAGCCTTTGCACAATGGCATTCGCAGACACTTAAGAGCTTCAAGACGCGCCAGCTCCTGCTTGTGCACTCGTGTAGAGATGCTGCCTCTCATGTCATCACCTTTGATCGTGATATGCATATTTCATGCGCAATGTAATGTCAATGAGTCCTAGACTAATCCACCTCAGAGCCACTGGGAGCGCACCCAATGATAAGGGTGAGTGAACTCAAACAGACTCAGATAAATATTGTAATCTATGCGAGGAGGAGAGAAAGACGCAATGGAGCCAAGGGACGCCCAGTCAGCGGGAGGTGAATGGCAGGAGGGAAAAAGAAAAAAAAAAAAAGAAAAACAAGAAGAAGGCATGGAGACGCAGAGATACCAGGAAACAAAACATAAAAAATATAAACAAACTAAGGCCAAATGTTTCACACCAAAGATGAGTTGAAGTTGTAACAACGTTCCTGCTGTGTTGACTCTAAAACAATATTCAGGTCAGCAGCACTTTGCTTCGAACACCGCATCGACTCATCTCAGATGCATCATTACAGCAATTGTTTTGGTGAAACAAGCAGGGATTGATCAAACAAAATCATAGCTCAGTAATGTGAATTTTTTATAACTGCAGCATGTTTTAATCATTACAAATATGTCCTCCCCCCGAGATCATGTATTTTTCAATATGGCCATTGGGAGGCAGATCTAAGGGCACCCTGGTGTGCTGGCAAATGCTTCATACCTACCACACAAACAACTAGCAGGGGGGCTCTGGTAACAAAGCCAGCCATATTTAAAGAGGGAATGCATGTTTTAAAAAAGCTGGACATTTGAAGCAAAATAGTTTCCTTCTAATTGAAGTTTTCTGCTCTTTTCCTCTTGAGTGACTTTGGGCTGTGGTGTAATGATTGATTTTAACAACAGTTGCATTCATATCATGCTTTGTGGTTGCCGATACGATTCATAGTTGATATTAGTTCACTTTGAATATCTACCATAATTCAAAATGGATTTAGGAAATCTGTAGCCAAATATTTAACCAGTGCGACTCAGAGATAAATGTAGTTGTAGCTTTTATTTAACCAGGTAAAATAAAGTAGATGAAAATCTCCATTACAGGGGTGATCTGGCCAAGAGGTCAGCAGCACACGGCATAAAACATGATAAAAATATGAAATTAAAGAAGAAAATGGGGTGCAGTAACATATTTTATTGTTAGAAAGTATAATATATTTAAAAGACAGACATAAGTTCCAATAGTTGTAAACAGTATGAGGATGTAAAAGTGCAAGAGATGCACTAATTGAGAGTACAAATTTAAAAACAGACACTGATGGATGGACTCTTTCTGATGTACAGGAAGAAACAAGAAGATCTAAATGATACAAGTTTGGACACTTAGTTCGATTTGAAGACTATTTCAAAATGAGTCAGCAGAAAAAACTGAAGGTTTGTTGCCCAAATTCAGTCCAAACTTGTAAATGGAGATGAAAAACATTGCTAGAGTGCAAAGGCAAAATGACTGGTGGAAGCAGAGAAGAGTAACGGAGGAACCAGACGAAGCAGCACCTTACAGACCACAGTCATCCAGTGCAGATACCTTTGCATGCTCAGAATAAATACCTGGTACTGAACAGTCAAGGTGACGTTTTACAGATTCCTTGTAAAAAAATCAAGTGTAAAGTCCACATGTGTACAAACAAACATGAAGTACTGTAAAATCCATTCACATTTTGGTTTCATAAAGTTCAGCCCATTGTTGTTTTTCCACATCAAATTAATATAAAGGAAACTTTTTTAGAACTTTATAGCACACTGTATGGTCACATGACTGCTGAATTCAGTGTTTTTACACAATGTATTGGGGTTCTGTCCTCTATTCTCATTTACTTCTTCTCTCCTCGGTTCTTTACTGCTTATTTTCATTTAGTTCTCTATGATTCTGTTTGGTGCAGTGGCTGACAGGCCGACAGCTCTCTTTAAGGCAAAAGCCACAACGCGGCGACAAAAGCCATAAAACAACGGAAATTGTTCACAACAAAAATGGTTCACAATGGAAATTGTTAACAACGGAAATTAATTACTTTTTTTTTAAGCTTCATCCAGTTTCAAGCTATTGGCGCTGCTTTAATTTTTTAACATTAACCCGAGAGGAGATAAATAAAAATAAAGCTATTCTTTAAACTGCCTATTGCATTTTTTTTTTTTATCATTGTCTTGATTTGAAAAAAAAAAACAAAGCATCATTATCATTGTGTAATGGCTTTTGTTATCTTGTGTCTTTCATTGTTGTGATCAGCCTTTGCTGTTGCTCTTCGGTTTTTGTCGTTGTGTTGTGGCTTTCACCGTCGTACTTCGACTTTTTTCGTTATGCTGTGGCTTTTCTCATTTATGTGAGCCATGTCGGCCACCGTAGTTGTCCCACTTTCCCACTCCCCTCTAGGGGAATTGGTCAAATTTCCGATTCCAGGTGGGTCACCTGTGCTC
>NC_050514.1:31695308-31702296 GCF_002922805.2 Oryzias melastigma | reverse complement strand
TAGAAATTGATGAATTGATTAAGTTGATTAATCGTTACACCCCTACTTGAGACAGTTGGATTGTCTAAGTTCAAAGGACCTTTTTTTGTGCTGGGAATGGTTCACCTTCAAAGCCCTGGCCCTACATGACATCACAGAAACTATTACAGACCTTTTTTTTTTCTTTTTTAACAGCGGTTTGAGGAAGCTCTGTGTTAATTCGCAAAGAGGTTTTATTTCATGTCCAATGATTAGAGTTCTTGGGACTAATTACGTCCCTGGGGGTAACAGCCCTTGTCTCCTCCTCAGTGTGTAACCCCCCATTTCCTCATGTGCTCCGCCTCCAGCTCCAGTCTCTCTCTTAGTAAGGTAACAGACGCTGAAAATGTCCTTTTTCTTTCAACTCTCACGCTCTTTTTCCTTCCCAGACTAACCCGAGTCAGCATGAAGTGCATACAGCGGGGTGCACAAGAGAGTGAAAGACAGGGGAGGACTGGCAGGCAAGTGGGAGGAAGCTACATGAACACAAATGGTTTTTGGTGGCAAGAGGGATGAAGGGAAGCAGACTGAAAGATAGACAGGTAGAGAAGAGAAATGATTTCCACAGCAATGAAGCCATCCTGCCTTGATTGTGCATCAATCCCTGGCTATCTCTCAGCTGCAGATGGACGTAAAGGGAACCTGATTCTGAGTCAGTATGAAATCTGAATAAAACATGCTCTCTGCTTTACAGTTCAAGGCCACTATAAAGGCACAGGAGCCTCTCTAAACTTGCAGAAGTGTGGCTCCCACTCAACAGCTGCCAGCCTGGCCTGCTGTTAGGAGTTCTGGGGGAGTGACGGTGATCAGTAGCAGAATACACATGATGTGGTTTTGAACGCCAATATTTCCCTTCAGGTTTGATGGGGTTGAAAAGTTTAAAAAAAAAAAAAAAGTGTGATTTTTTTTTCTGTTGCTGTTAATAAAATAGAACTCTGATTGTAAACGTAAATAAATAACACATTCTTCGAACTACACAATTAACGCAATTCCAGTGGATTCTGAAGCTGAGAGAATGGATTTCAGTGCAAATAATTCAAATTTCATCATGTTAAATGGACGCTTTTTGTGAGTAGAGCCCAAATAGTGTCTTAAAATGTGCGCAGTGATGGACAAACGTGAGTTTTTAAAGCATTTCCATAGACGTTTAATTGGAAATAGTCGCTTAAACGCAAGTTTCCGATGGTGGTGTGATCGTAGCTTTACAGCTAGCATTCAATTAATCCTTTAACACCGGAGCTCCAGTGTTTATGTTCTTTGATTTACTGTAAGTTTTCAACTCTCCTTCAGAATCTACTGGAATTTCATTGATTATGTTAGCGGTTGAAAACTAACAGTATGTTAAATATTTTTTGTTTAACCGTCACCAGTCATGCCTCAGGTGTTAAAGGGTTAAACTGTTTTGATAGCGGCAATATGTATTCATTATAGATTAATTTCTTTGCCTCAGTCATGAAACTAAAGTCAAATCAACTCTATTATTAAGCATAATAACCAGATCATTTCAATAATAACCAGGGAAGTTTACCAAAAGGAACACAAATTAGCTCAGAGTCAGAAAGCAGGTCTGTTGATAATCAGGAGCCTGTAATTTACCATCAACACTTTTGCAGCTTGTTCTTTGTTACAGAAACATGAGCTTTTATAAACATCAGCCTTGATTTCCTGTAGAGGTGAAATATTGGAGTGTCGCTCATTAAAAGGTCAGAATTGCTTCTTGTTCAAATATATTTGTCATAGAGGCGGTCAAGACAAAATAAAGAAATACTTCACAGGTTTCTCCAAAACTCAGTGTCAAAGAAAGACAAGGAGAAGGATAGAATCCTTGACACAACATATCAATACTTCTGTGTCAAATTAACTTAATGTTTTAAGAAGTCTTGTTTTTAACATCCCTACCTAAATGCACTAAGGCCAGTTTCCACAAAACACTTAACAAAAAATAATATACAAGAAACCAATAGAACATTCCAACACCAGTGACACTGAGGGCCACCTAAATACCAGCAACACAATGAACTCATGGAAAACAGCTGCACCCAAACCGGAGCTCAGCAGCCTGCAACAACCAAAACACCCGAGTCTGTAAATGACATTTTTACAAGTTTGGCTCTTACAGACACAATCCCTTATGTCTTATCCTAAATATCTGCATTTTTCTGGTTAGACTTTCTTGGATCTAAACTATCACTCATTTTCTTTTAACAGTGTCACCATTATGGTTTCTGCATTATGACTCTCACTTTGTGATTTTTTTACTATATGATACCACTTGTCTCATTGAGATTTAAAAACATTACAGGATAAAATATGTGTTTTTTTTTAGCCTAAAATGTAACATTTCCCGTTTTTCATCTTCTAGTTTCTATTTCACAGCTTCATTTTGGTGGTGTGCTTGGCTATAACAGCACAAGTTCACGTAAATCTTTACATGTTGGTAATGTAAAGGCACTGGTACACATAACAGAATTATTTCTGCTAGTTAACAGGCACTGTGGTCATAACATGTGTTTCTTGCCTTTTGTGAAGTTCCATGTGACAAAGTCATTTCAAACTAAACTCTGTGTAATATTGTGGTAATTTTTTTTCCCTTTCTGCTCCAGTTGTTGCTGATACTTGGTTAGCTCATTTGCTTTTTGGATTGCCTCCAACAAATTCACTCTGATATAATTATTTAGCAACTCATTTTTACAGCTGTGTTTCTATGCCGTCTACTCGATGAAATCTCACATTTATTCCGTGTTAAAAAACTTTATTGGGAAGTTTTTTATAGATGATTGGTTTGTCCAAGCTGCAATTGCCTACTGAGTCCGTGCCTTGTGTTGGTGCACTCGAGTAGAAATAAAGCAGATTCTTATCAAGTGATTCTTATCAAGTGTGTTTTGACTAGTTTCTAGTGTAAATATCTTATTACACTTGTTTTAGGACAAAATTAACTTTTCAGTAAGCTAAAAATGACTTGTTTTAGACTTGTTTAAAAATATCATGGTATTTTGATCCATTTACGCATTTCTGAATATTAATTCAAAAACCTGCTCCCTGAGCACCAGCCCCTTCTAACCCATGAAATTGAGCAGGTCCTCATGCGTAGTCAAGTGATAACAACCTCTTTCAGGAGGAAGATGTGCTGCCAACACCAGGCTAACACACACACACAGTTTTAACATGAAGATCAGCAAAACCCTTTACTTTTATATGCATATATATCCTCAAATTACTGTATGTATCTTCCAATTGATGCTGGTCTTCAATAGGGTCTAACAGATATTGTAACAGTTAGACATCGGTCTCTAATAGTGGCTGGCTCATGTAAAGGGGCCATACCATGATTTTATTAATCCTTTCAGAGTGAACTATGTCCATACATCTGATCAAATATTACCTTTGGAACACCAAAAAGCAAATTATTTATGAAATATTAGTTATTTTTCGTGAGTTTTTTTCTACTCTGAAGTAAAACAACTCAATTCCTAAGGCTCCGCCTCCCACTGCGTGTCGGTGCCGCCCATTTCATGATGTCATCCTAGAGCCGGCTGTCTTAGTTTCTCGTGAGAAAGTAAACAACATCCACATTTTTTCAAAGATGGATGCACATACCATATATCTGCCTTTAGAAGGCCCAGCCATCGCTACACTGCTTTTACAACACAAATACGCAAGGCTTCTGCAAGACTGTGCCCAACTGTTGGGGGGGGGGGGGTATCTTAAAGGAGCCCTGCGTCTAAAGCAATGAAAGCAATGAACACCTGAATGAGCTGCCATTTATTGAAGACAGGACACAAGTGAAAGATGTACGGTATTTTGCATCTAAAATGAAAGTTTTTGCTGATCACCACTAGCTCCGTGGAGAAATTACGTGTTGGTGTTAGACTGCCGGAGGTGCTGGTAGAGCAGACTCTTCCTGAAAGGGGCGGTTCTCACTCTGTGACATCAGCAAGTGAGAACCTGCTTGTTTTCATGGGTATGGGAGGGGCTGCTGCTGAGAGCACAAGTTTTTAGATGAATACTCAAAAATGGGCGAACAGATCAAAATACAGCTTTGGGATCTTCTTCATGCTGAGGAATTAAAAGTATAATGCATTTAAAAACTCAAAAGTTGTTTTTTCCTGGTATGGCCCCTTTAAGACTGCCACTCCTCAGTTTGAGCAGAGTTGCACAGCCGCCAGGTGTCTATTTGTGTTGTGTTGCGATGACCAAGAAAACTCATTCAATTTGGCGATTAAACTTTGTGCGGTGGCATACGCCAGAGACCATTCTGGTGAGGAATCTGCACCACATTTTGAGGTAGATCCTAAAGATATCCGAGAATGGTGCTAGCAGATAGGTGATATTGGGAAGACGGGTGTAGAAAAAAGTGGTCAATTTCCAGTGGAGGTGCAAAGAAAGCGAGCGACGAAACAGAAGAACTGGTTTGAACATATTGAGCAAAGACGGAAAGGTGTATGTCTCCAGGAAAAGGATTCACTTGAAAGCAAAGAGGATTTCTGAAACGGAGATCGATGATGCTTCAAAGAGAAAGCAGAGAGAAAGCAAGAGAGATTTTCACTGCAAAATTAACCCATTAGCCATCATCATGCTGTCTGTGATGAAAGAAACACCAGTGACCAATAGTCGCCGGGGCGACAGCCAAATGTTTGGAATAAATGCTGGTGCTTCAATTGGAAGACGTAAGTTTTCTCGCATCCACCCTTGCAAAGATTCGGATGTTGTTCGTTTCCGTGGGTGAAACACAGACAGAGGCCGGCTCTAGGATTGTGCTATGAAATGGGAGGCACCCACAAGAAGTGAAAGGCGGTGCCTCAGAGATTGAGTCATCTTACTTACGAGTAGGAAAAGACTTCACAAAAATAACTCATATTTCATAAATAATTAATGAACTCATATTTTTTTGTGTGTGTGTGTGACAAAAGTAATATATGACCATTTAACTGGATTTAGTTTACTCTAAAAGCTCAAGAATAGCATTGTATATATGGCATTTAAGATATTTGTACTAAGGTTATGCAAAGATTTTTTGGTGGTTTCCATTGTTTTAACCAGTTCAAAATTCCGTCAGCTCTTTAATAAAGGTTGTTTGAAAGGAGAGTTTAAGGCAGCAAAGGCTTCGAGTAAACCTATTTGATCCAAACAAAAGATTATTTTCAAACTCCAGCTTTCATTGTCTGAACTGTACTGAAATGTGTGTAAAAGCATTGTTAGGTGAAAGAGAAATTAGTGCTGCAGAACAACAGTTACATCAATCTCCTCCACCACAAACTGCAGCAAGGTTTTTACCACTATTGTCTGTGTTTTGTCATGGTCAAACAAAAAAGAGAAATGCCAGCACAATATATAAAAAAAGAAAAAGCCATTTCTAAAAAGAACCTTTAATGATTTTGTGCACTGATGAACACATTGAAATGCAATGTTAGAAAATTGAATTGAACTGTTGGAGACAGAGGCTTTGTTCAGACCAACCAGGTGTTTTCCTTCAGCCACATTTAACAAACAGCTACATGACACAGTCAGAGACCCCTGTCATACAGTGTGGGTGTGAGATCTTAGCAGCAGCAGCCTCTGACCTCCACTGACAGCCCTTTGTAATCACCACCAGCTCACTCCCTGAGTGTTACAGTGCAACAATGAAGCCTGATTTAAAATCACTAACATCTAAAAAAAAAAATGAAAAAGAAAGAAACAGAAATAATAAACAGCATTTGTTTATGGAAAATTACTGTTTACAAACTCTGTTTTTCCCCAGCTTTAAATTATGAAACAATTAATCATACACAAATTCACTTAAACATTTATTGTGTGAATGCTTTACACCAGGGGTGTCAAACTCAATCACACAGGGGGCCAAAATCCAAAACACACCTTATGCCGCGGGCTGAACAGGATAAACATTTATTGAATAAACTAAAACTAAATTTTTAAAACTTTAAAACTGTAACTTTTAACATGAACTAGATATAGATATAGCATTACCTGTGCTAATGCTAGTGTGAACGCTGTAAGCTGAATTTGGCCGCTAAAGATGCAAGTGCTGTTAGAAGATGCTGAAATTATTTGCTAAAAACACTGGAATTGATAGCCACTAAAATATTAGCTAAAAGCCAAATTAGTCTTTAAAACTTTAAAACAGCTTTAAATTTTTTAAACCGTAACTTTATAACAAAATTATGAATAATAAAAAGACAGTATTATTATTCCAGAATACACCAACTTAAACCTTAAATAACTTTCAATGTTTAATCCTCCATAAAAATATATTTTGTCAAAATTATGCAAGCTAAACATTTGGAGTTTAGCTATTAAGTCAGCATTATGCTAGCTGTTTTGGTCAACTTAGGCATTTATTTTCCAGTTTGTGTGGGCTAATTTGATATCGGGTTGTGTGTGGCAAGTAGGCAAGAATCGCATTCATTTTTGTGAAGATCGTTTGTTATTACTTTATTTTGAATTTTTATATATATATATATATATATATATATATATATATATATATATATATATATATATATATATGCACATTAATACTTGCATGTATATCTATAAATGTAAAAGTATTGTAGAAATGTCTGGACCCCAGGACGAATAGTTGCAACTGCTTGGTTGGAACTAATGGGGATTTGTAATAAATAAGTAAAAATGAATTGTACACAAAACTGATTTTGAAGAAAAAGTTAATCAATAAATGCTCCTATCATGACAGAAATGAAGGCTCTGATAATGTGATAATTCCAGTTTTCTTTTAGAGTTTTGCACACTGAAAAAAATGGGAAACAGTTGGTGTAAAAAAAAAAGGTTTTGAATTATAAAAAATATGGCTCTTTACCATCTCAATTAAAATAGAAACTATTAGGGGAAATGTATGATGGATTCAATCCCACTTTCTGTATTGCATCATTACTGTTGCACCAACAGAAAAAGACAAAATAATTAAGCATACAGAACTGTGTTGTAGACAAAAAATAAATGTAAAGAATTG
>NC_050514.1:31651376-31694572 GCF_002922805.2 Oryzias melastigma | reverse complement strand
TTAGCATTATGCCAGCTATTTTGGTTAACAGATATTTTTTTTCTAATTTTGTAGGGTTATTTTGCGTTTAGCTTATATCTTAGCATTATGCTAGTTTTGGCTTACATGCATTGTTTTCCAGTTGTTTAAGGCTAATTTAGAGTTTAGCTAATATTTTAGGATTATGCTAGCTGTTTTGGCTGTTCTGGTTCCAATGAAATGAAGTCAATTCAGTCACCATTTTTTCTTGATATGGATGCAGCCATGTTGGAGCCAGAGGTTGTCAGTAAGCAGTGATTGGTCCATGTTGGTTTGAGTTTCAGGATTGAGCTTATTGGAAGGCCACACATCTTCCACTTGAAAGCAAGCTCGGGAGAATGAAACATCTTGAACATTGGACGTGAGACCTCCCACTTTTATTGAGGCCTCTGATTGGTCAGTATATAACTTTCATTACAGTACAAATGTCACGAAAAAAATAGGAGTAGGAAGAACATTTAAAAAAGGTAGAGGAGACAGAGGAAAAATTGTTATTCTGAACAATAGAATGACTGAGTAATAGCTGTTTATATCTCAATAGAAATTTATGGGATTTTGGATTCTTGGAACCAGTGAGTACTTCCTGTTTGTAAAGTCAGGGGGAGTGGTCACTCAGTCCAGTTCTTGTTTACAGTCAAAGCTTCTTTATAGGACAAACCTTTATTAGTAAATGGCAGCTGTCAATGCAAAAGACATCATTACTTTACATTTAATCACAATACACAAAATTATCCTACTAGACATGCAGAGGATGGTCATTTCACTTTACTAAAGGCAATATTAGCATCAAAAAGACTGTTCTGTATGAAGACCTGTCATATTATAATTCATTACCTAAAGTTATTTCACATTCAAATAGCAAAATTGTTTTTAAATCATCACTAAAAATATCCTTATCTGAAATGAAATAAACATGTATTGACAATGTGGAACAATGCCATGATATTGGGTTGTGTGTGGTAAGTGGGCAAGAATCGCATTCATTTTTGTGAAGATCGTTTGTTATTACTTTATTTTGAATTTATATATATATATATATATATATATATATATATATTATTATTATTATTATATATATTATATTATTATTATACTTGTATGTATATCTATAAATGTAAAAGGTTTGTAGAAATGTCTGGACCCCAGGACGAATAGTTGCAACTGCTTGGTTAGAACTAATGGGGATCTGTAATAAATAAGTAAAAATGAATTGCACACAAAACTGATTGTGAAGAAAAGAAAATTCAATAAATGCTTCTATCATGACAGAAATGACGGCTCTAAAAATGTGATAATTCCAGTTTTCTTTTAGAGTTTTGCACACTGAAAAAAATGGCCAACAGTTGGTGTAAAAAAAAAAATGGGTTTGAAATATAAAAAAAATGGCACTTTACCATCTCAATTAAAATATAAACTATTAGGGGAAATGTATGATGGATTCAATCCCACTTTCTGTATTGCATCATCACTGTTGCACCACTAGAAAAAGACAAAAATAATTAAGATTATAGAACTGTGTTGTAGGCAAAAAATACATTTAAAGAATTGAAGACTTTTTGAAACAGTTTCTGGCATGCAGACTTTATATTGAATTACTAATGCAATACAATGCAAAGGTGCTGCAACTGTCAGTTGTCTTATCTTAGAGTTTTCTGCTAATGCTTAAAATATCTTTTCAATTTTAATGTGGAATAACCCGGTCACTTGGCGTTTGTAAAAATGATGGAAAAGATTTAGCCAATACCTCTCAGGGGCGGGGAGTGCTATCATTGCAAACAGCACTTGCAAGAGGCTTACAGACATGTTTGAGACATTCCTACTGCCTCAAAGTCATTTATTTCCAGAAATGGAGCAGGTGACAAATACTTAAAGCCTGATTTATAGTGATGTGTCCAGCTGAGCCGTCTTTACTTCAATCTCTTTGAACCCTCTTAAAAGACATTTTTTAACCCACTTCATCTTTATGCATTAAGCACTTTATGACCAAAAGACCTGAGAGCCGGACAGATGAAAGAACGGAGCAGAGAAAATAAATAATAAAAATTAAAAATGTAATTTGAAATTAAAGCTGCAAGTAGTGTTGAATGGCCCTTGAAACTTACTGCCCCACACCAGTCATCTCCGGCCTCTGCAGCCTTATGTATGATGAAACAGAAGGAGGTACAAAGTAATAGACCTAAATCTCTGAGAGAACTTGGTGCCACCCCTCATAACTCCACCCACAGCTCTTTTTTGCCCCAAAATGAGCAACTGTTAAAACTGTGGAATATCTTTTAGACCGTTTGGCTACAGACTTCAATGTCCAGAACCAAAAGTTCTTGATCACAGCTGGAACTACCCCCATAAAACTTTAATTTAACTGGCAACATCCGCTACTGTGGTTTTTCCTGTTTATGGTTATGGTTAGGGTTATGGTAAGTTGTTTTATTTCCAATTCCGGCCAACAATGTCAGACCATTTACTGTATGATCACTGGACAAATCAACCTCTCCCCTCTCGTCTTCCAAATAGGAAGTACCCACTACTTCTAAGGTCAAAATCCCGTATACTTGTAATGAGAAATAGTCAGTTTTTACTGACGTTTTATTCGTCAAAATAACCATTAACATCTTCTTTCTAATCCTATTTTTTTAAATATGTTTTTTTTCTGTATTACAAGTTAAAAACTGACCAATCAGATGCCTCCGTAAAAGCATGTGGTGCCCGCTGGCCCCACCTTGATTCTCCCCTGCTCGGGTTTAGTGATGTGGTCTTCGAACAAGCTCACTCATGATTGGCGACACAAGTTCTTCTTAAAACGTGACTCGGACCAACTTGGACCAATCGCTGTCGACGGGTTACAAAATGGCAGCAGATGATCAGGAAGTGACTGAAAAGGTTCTGGCCTGATTTTGCAAGGGTCAAAGCTAAGGCATTTTCTTGGTGTAATGTCAACACCTGATGTCCAGTAAAATAAATAATACTGTTTGAGATCATGCAGGCAGTCGGAGCGCTGCGCAGATCGCCTGGTTTGCAGTGCATGTTGGGTAGGTTTTCCTCTGACGTCACCTGTCAATCATCATTAAAATATTGTGAAAAGGGGCGGATGCAAGGCGTCTACCCAGGCTAGTGCAGCTGGAAATCTGGCACAGTGCTGACTGCAAGCTGACTAGAGGACTACAGAACAATGCATTGTGGGAACCAATGTCCTGATAGTAATTTGGCTTGATGCTGATCAGAATTGACTGGCACTAAATTAAGGAAATCTGTGTATTTTGAAACTCTTTCTGAAAAGTAGTTGATCACTGATGAAAAAAATAAACAAGATTTCAAATCTTCTGTGGTAATGTGTGTTATTGCAGCTTTTAAAAGTTAACTTTAATTTCAATTTTATTTATTTATCTGGGACAGTGGACATTAAATTAACCCAGGGGCTGTTTTTCATCTGTTGTCTGCAGACGGATGTTAAAAATTAAAATAAAAGACATAATATCATATTATGGAGGAGAAGCATATTAAAATTCAACCGAATGTTAAGGACAACCCTGAGTTCCTGTTCTCGTTCAGTCTCGCTGCAGCTCAGCGTTCGCCTTCGTCTCAGGTTCTTTTCCCTGCAACCGCCTGGTCTCGCCGACAATCCAGGCGAGGCGCAAGCGATCTGAAACATACCTTTTATATGTAAATTTGTCAGACGCCTTCATCGTCCTTCTCAGTTAGTCCGCTTTGGTCGTTGATCGACCCCTTGAAATTCAGTGTGAAAAGTGTCGGGACGATATTTGATTTTTTTGCTCCCTGGATACTCATAAGGAGACACATTTTAAGTTGAGTTACAACAGTGTGACAAAAACAAAAAGATAATGTACCTGAAACATAAGCAATGGCAAAAAATATTACACTTAATGAAATTATTTAATATTTACTTATGCTGTGGGGACACTAGAGGTGAAAAAAACTAACTTACATCTCATGCACTTTATTTATACACTGAATCAGGACAGAGACAAACAAGCAGACACATTAACCCTGAATTATTCCTGCAAGATCAATATGTCAAAGCTGTGGCCTTGGATTCAATGATTGGGCTGTGCAAGTATATTAGCCTGATGCATTATAAATCCGATGGCTTTGTCCCCCACTGGGTGTTTGTCCCAACATGAAAAATAGTAACATAACAGAGATCAAGCAAAGCAGTTAGTCTTAATTTTCTCTAGCTCCGTAAAAAAACCCAAACAACTAACAGCGGTTATTAATATTCTAGTGCGTGAAAACAAAATGTCTTCATGCCTCTTCTCTTTTCCTGTCGTCCTCTGCTGTCTCTAATTAAATGGGGTGAAACAGCCTTGTGTTTCACTTTTATGTGTTTCAATTTTGTCAGCAGCTTTCCCCACAATGCACCCATCTGAATTACAAATGATAAATGAAAATTCAGCTTTTAGTGAAGTAATTCCATTAAAGGCCCACATTATGGAAATAAAGACAAAAACCAACAGTAGGTAATTCAATTTCCTGTGTTTGGTTTCTCATTGGGAATACAGTGGATGAGACCATCTATTGAATTTACTAATATTTAAGTGCCTCTTCTTCCCTGAAAACTACATTACTGTGTGTATAAATGAAACATTTGCATTCAGCCATCCTTCTTAAGTGTATTTTCTTTTTTACTTGACTTAGCTTGCATGAATGAGATATTTAGAATTTATTTTTGCAATACCTGCTAATTTCACACTAGCACATCTTCCTCTACCCAAAGTTAAAAGCTTATCAGTCTGATGGAGTTATCTTTGGTGAGGTTCAAAGTAACAGGCCAGCTCTGCAGGCCTCACAAGAGTGATGAATGCCCACGGTGCATGTTTGAATAGTGTGTAAGACATGACAAAGGCCACTGCCAGGGGTTATTTCCACGGTCCTGGCATGTGTTTGGCTGCAGAAGTGGCATTCGTAACACGGCTATGGATCCCAGCCTGGGGAGATGTCTCAGCCTCGCTTTGGGATCATTATTGTAATGGACAAAGACTCCTTTATAAATAGGTTCATGGAGTTCTTGGGCAGAATACCCTTTGTTTTCAGGTTAGACCTATTTGTCTTATTGATCCGAATATGTGTGGCCACATAGCTGCTGTGGGGAGATATTTCCATCTTTTCTGAACTTGATTGGAAGAAAAGTAAAAAGTTTTGTCACATTCTGACAGAGGTATTGAATAATCGGTACACAACTTATTTCAGGCATACTGCTCTATCTGGTTGTACGTGTCTGACAGCCTGACAGCCAATTTTTGCGAGGCTGGATATATTTATGTTGTCAATTGAGTTTGATTTCAAATAAAAAATTGAGGCTCAACTGGACATGTTGATGTTCTTAGTGTAACACGTATTATGAGTTCTCAACATGAAGCCTCACACACTAAATTTGGCTAGAAATGATGGGTTCAGTACGGGGCCACTCCTGAACCGTACTAATGACTAGAACAGGGGTATCAGACTCCGGGCTGCGAGGGCCAGCCTCTTGGTGGTTTTCCAGAAATCCAGTCTCATCTGCTGCTGATGACCTGAATCAGGTGTGTTTGGCCAAGCGAACTTATATAATTCCACCCCTACTCGACCATACCATTCTCTCTACATGAATTATCAATATCCTGTTCAGGACTTAAAATCAAATAATAATAGATTCAAGCTATTAAGGATCATTAATATCATTGATGTAATCACATTTCAAAGCATCCATGACAAATCATTTATATTAATCAGTCACAATAATCTAATATTCTCATTGAAAAAAAGACACTTTGTCCAGACTGAATTCAAAGAGTTATGATAATACAAAAAGTAATAATTAAATCATCTTAATTTGATATTGCTGTAAAAATCTAAATATTCTCATTAAAAAAGACAATTAGTTCAGATTGTATTAATCAAGAATGATTGTAAAAAATAGAAAAAGTAATAAGTAAAAAAAATAAATCATCTTCATTAGTTAATGGAGAAAAAAATCAAAATATTCTATTAAAACAAATTTGAGATGAAACGTTGTGGCTCTCGCAGAGTTTTGGTCAATAAGAACATGGACCGAATGGCTCTTTCAGCGTTTAAGGTTTCAGACCTCTGGTTTAGCTAATGTCTAGCCTGGTTTGAATTTGTAATTAAAGTATGAAGTGAGTCTAAGGTCTACTGCAAACATGTCAAGGCAACTGAGCTCATCAGATTCTACGCATATTCCTTATTTACGGCATTGTCATATCCATGACGTTTCATAAAATCATGCAGTCATGTCATGTTCCCTCTTATTTTGAAATGCCATCAGGAGAATCATACGTATCAGTAGCTGTGTTTCCATTAAAAAGATGCATAAAACTTTCTTGAAATTCTAGAAATGTAAAAAAACAAAAAAAAAATCAATTTTGCAATTATACTGTTTCCATTTAATCATAAATACAAACTGACTTACACAAACAAACCAACAATTATTTGATATACAGCAGATGCAACAGATGGAACCAAATTTCTGTCACTGTACTAGTGCTCATCATCATTTATCAAAGGAGACGTGGGCGTGTTATTCAGGACATGGAGCAGCGAGCTATGTGGGAGTGGCTACAGATGAAGAGCTTTTGTAAAATGGTGGTTGGTGATTTTACGGAGGAGCTGTGGATCCAACAATTCCACATGACACGCTCAACTTTGATGAGCCTAGTGATGCTGTGCCCAAGCCACTGTCCCACGGTGCAGTCACTTTTCAACACGCTCTCAGTAAAATGCGTACATATTCCACGACTTTGCACTCTGAAATACCGTGTATAATATACGCCAAACACGCTTTTTGCGTGCATATGATACGCAATGATAGAGAATGGGTTGCCGCGGCGTACAATATACACGACTTTTTAGGTTTCGTTTTGATCACGTGGTCAGAAATCCTCCGGGTCTTTTCTAAATGACGTCATTCCTGGTTAAGGTTAGGATTACGGTTATGGTTAGAAAAGCCAATTGATCGTTTGTGGGGCTGTCTGTGATGCTCACACCTCCACCAGGGGACGTGTCAATCGTGGAAAACAGACTTTAACACGTTTAGGACCGCGCGTATTATATGCACGCAAAAACCGGTTTTGGCGTATATTATACACGGTATTTCCCAAATCGTGGCATATGTACGCATTTTACTGAGACTGGGCTGCACTTTTGGTGACTCATAATTTGAAAAAAAGTGTTCATATAGCAAAAAAAAAAAAAAAAAAATCTATAGTTTGAAAACGCCTCAAAAAACCAACCATTTCTTTCAAAAGTTTTTCTTTATCGAATTTACATTAGGCAAATTTATTATCGCGAATCCAATTTGCACAATTTCACTGTCAATAGAAACTGAGCAAAAAAAACTTTATACTTTTCTGAGCACATCAGCAAAAATCAAGTTTTATTCCGGTTAATTTGGGAACCAATTTTTAAATATAAACATGTCTGCAGACTCCATTCTCAAAACAAATAATCCAACTTTGTGGCATGTCTTAAAAAAAAAAAAAACATTCGATCTGAGGTACTTTCTCCATTTCTTCACTGTCTGTTACAAACTTAGATGCTAAAAAAATGTTTTTCCACTTTTTCCATTTATTCAATAACGTGCTATATATTGAGGTACACTGTGACATCAAGCAGCAGATTTTTAGAAGAAAAAGAAAATCAATAATAGATGTCTGCGTTTATTTCTTCTTATTTATATATATTTTATGGTTTTTAAAAGAGCTTATAGGCACCAGAAAAATACTTTTTATGCCTCAGATCAGCTTTAAACAGCTCCTTGCTGTTTTATAAATGTACAAATCACATAATCCAGAACTAGCAATTTGTCCAAACTTTCTATAGCTGCTTGCAAGTTCTTTTAAAGGATGTGTGCATTTTTGCAAGACCACACGTACAATTTATAGTCATTTTTCAGCAGCACTGAAATATAAAATGAACCTTAAGTTAAATCAATTCTGTAGTCTTAGAGCAACAAAAAGCTTTGCTTGTGAGGTTTTTTTTCTGTGCTCTACATGAGTCCGGTTTCACATGAATACATTTTCAAGGATCAATGGAAAAATTACAGAAAAAAAGTAAAAATAGGGACTGCTAATCCTAGCCTTCCACCAGTGAGTACAAGAGTAGGTTAATTTGTGGTGCACAGCATGGTCTCTGTGAGGACTGAAATCACAGATGTGCTCTACGGGGCTCCACATTGTAACACAGGCGTCAGCAACTTTTCCCAGCACCTAGCATATGTGAAAACTCAGCCTGTGATGCATCCATGAGGAAGAGAGCAAACCAAGCTTTGCTGACCCCAGACAAAATAAAATGGGGGGAGGGGCAGGATGAAGAGGGGGATGGGGAATCTGTGTGATGTGCAGCTTGTGTAGAGTCTGGAGATTCAGTTTTCATCAATGACAATATGGCCTTAAAATCTGAATGATTCCCTGTATATTGATTAAAAACAGTTACTATCCTTTGTTTTCTTTAAAGACAGAAATAATAATTGTATTTTTTTCTTGGAAAGGATTCATTATAAGATCACACTTTAAGACATATTATTGGGAAAGCATTAAGAAAAAAACAAATAATGAAATATGTTTTGTCATATCTTGCTTTTGACATCACACAGTCATAAAAGGCAAGTGGCTTCATAACAGAGTTTGATATTTTTTCCCCTTTTTTTAATTACTGTTAGAAAACCTTTTTATGTTTGCTTCAGTCTAAATGGCATCATAATGGCATGGAGGTTGTTTTGTAAAGGTGCTGTGGATTTTTAGGTTGTCTATATATTTTAAAAACATGTTCCCAGTAGTGTTTTAATTGTGATTATGACGTTTTTAACCAAAATCCCACAACCTAAATGTCTTAAAAAGCCATTTTTCATGTTGATCTGAAGCCTCCATTTCCAAAATCTCCTCTGAGGGGGCGTGGCTTTTGGATCTGAGCTTTACAGCCCCACCCCTGATTCCCCCATATCTGGTTGTCATAGCTCTGTGTCCATCAATATGGGTAACATCCAGCCGTATGGTTCTGATCCGGATGTCAGCTGGACGAGGAAGTGAAGATCTTCATGGACAGAACTTCCTCCAAAATCCTGATTCTTTCTCCTTCCAGTTCACCAAAGACTCTTAACTAATTCTCCAATGTTTATTGACGTTGCTGTGATCAATACATTCAATCATTGGTTTCTCAGAGTTCTTGATAAAATAATGAAAGCTAACATCAAAATGCTCTTTCATTGATTTACAATCCTTTACAACTGCCGTCAAATGAGCCGCCGTTCACATTTCCGTGGTCACATCAAGAAGCTCCGTGGAGTCTGGTGGAGATTTTCCAGCGTTCTCAGTCCTGCTACCGTAAGTTTTGGATGAAACTCACACAAAAAAAATCCAATGACGGCTGATTTGATAGGCGGTTCGAAAAATCCTTATGACATCCCTACGTCTCACCTACTTCAACCGTGTTGTCTAAGTGTTAGCTTTGACTTGTCCCTGACAGCATTTCCGTAGAAAAAATATACAAGACCATTTTTGATATCTGAGCTCATCAAATCTACAATCTTGATATTTTTTGTTGACCATCTGCATGTCCCATACAGATTTGCCCAAATTTCACCTTACAGCCTGTATCCACCTGTATGGACAGTTATGACTAAGGGATAAGGACTATCCATTTGTAGAATGAACGGCAGAGCCAAAAATGTGGGGTCCACCCCCTACAAAATTACCAGATTGGTAATTGTTGCTCTATCTTTTACTTCCACCGACTCTTGTATTGTGGACTGGCTGATTGAAGAAACAGGAAAACATGATTTAACAAACATCCAGTGACATCCAATCCCAGTGACATTCTTTTGTCTACTGATTTGACAAAATAAATCAGGAGTAGGCAACTCCAGGCCTCGAGGGCCGCAGTGTCTGCATAATTTCCAGATATCCAAACCCTAGTCATGACTAATTACCTAGTTCAGGTGTCCATCCAAGCAGAACGTGCCAGAGCAGAGTACATTGGAAAACAAGCAGGACTGCGGCCCTTGAGGTGCCTATCTCTGATTTCAATCCTTGAATCCTTAAATGTAAACAAAGCATACAAGGCCATTTCACACAGACATATGTTCATTGCTAGTCACTAGCCTGATCACACTGCTGTAAAAGGGCTTCAGGGTGTGAGGTGAGTCAGTCCAGGTGGTTGTTTTGGGCACTTTAAACGGGGGTCCAAGCTGATCCCATTCGTTTTCAATGGGCCTGGGGTCAGGACTGCTGGCAGTCTTCTCAGTAAATCATATTTACAGGACTTCCTTTGTTTAAATCAGGCCTAGAAATGGCGATATCATTTTAAACAATGCTGCAACTTGTAGAAAACTTTTTGGAGGTGGTTGTACAGCACAAACCATATCCACGGATCTGGATAGAAGAAAAACAAAATAACAGACTTGTTATTGTCTTCTGTTTGTTCATCATAAAAAAATGAAAAGATAAAAAAACAAGAAAAACAGTCGTCTAAAAGAAAAGCAAACAAATACAGCTACATTATAAAAGGGTTTTAATTAAGTTTCCGAACATCATTCTGCAGTGACAAAGATCTGCCATTGAACAGAGGCAACACATTGTCTCAGAAATGGATATGCCAGCAAGTTTGCTCAAAAGACAGACCTTGTAGATTTCACAAAACACAAAAACAAAATGTTACACTCTCCAGGCCTCCGGCTATTTTCCTTCTCCTGTTTTCTCTTATTTGTGGCTGAAGGAGAGCTGGAACCTGTCCCTGCTGTCACCAGTTATAAAAGGCTGACTGATAGAACGTGCTGGAAAGTTTCTCCCCTCTCTCCAAAAAACAGAAGTTTGGCTTTGATCGTTTTATTGTTCTGGAATAAATGAATACATTAAAAAAGTAATACATCACAAATGCAATTGTGTTTGCAATTGTCAAAAATGTTTTGTGCCAAGAGTTTGTTTAGCAGAGACCCAAAATGTTAATAAAATCGCCTAAATGACAATTGATCCCATCTTCAAATTGAATACATTTCAGGTCACTATATCCTTTAATTAAAACCTATTTAAACGTGATCACCTCACACAGGGAGACCGACCATAAATCTGACTGTGATCAAAGAAATTGTGCTGTTACAACGATGAAATTGAATTTTATCACAATTTAAGACAAGTCTTGTTGCTTAAAATGCTGGGAGATCTGTGTGTTAATGAATAAATGGAAAATTCTGAATGTAAAAGGGATGCAAGTTAATAGAAATACAATTGTCTTAAACTAATAAAGCTTGGATTATTTTACTAAATTTACAATCAAAAACATGTTCATATTAAGGTTATGTTATAAATTATATGTTTAAGAACGCAGCATTGGATCAATTGGATCAATTGACAAAAGTTCTGTAATTTGTTTCATTTAAAAGTTTTTATCCAATTACATTTTTTGAGTTGAGTAAACCATCAATTCATTGATAAATGCTTCACTTTTTTCAGGGAACCATCAGTGGTAAATTGTGTTTTTAACATTATTTATTTCAGCATTATTATTATATTTAGTGTGCATTATTTTCCATCATTTTTCTTCTTTTCAAAGTCGTACCGATAAGCAGTCAACTTGACTTGGTTAATAATTTGAATGAATGAGAATCTATACAGAATTTGTTTGTTAAAACATGTCTATGTTATCTTCACAGAGGAAATATGTGGTTTGTCAGCTATTATCTATGTGCCAAATACCCAAAAGAGTTTGGATCAACACTAAAACTTAAAAATGTAAAGTCCTTTAAACCCGTTTGTCTAGTTAAAAATAGGTGGACTCCTTCAAACAAGGAAAACATAGTTAATAGTAAATGTGTAAATTGTATAATTGCATTTTATATCAAGTTTGAAGTTTTATTATTAGATATAGGTTCTAATATTAGCTTTTATGGGTTTTTAGCCTCTTCATGCAGCTACTTTTTATGCATTTCTATACCTTTTTTCTTCTTTTGGCAATATCATGTGTAAGTGCAAATAAATAAAAAAATAATGTAATACTTAGGATTATTTATATATTTGCAATTACAAAACTTCCTGACTCGTTTTCCGTGAAGATAGTTGTAGTTCCTTCAAAGACCACTAGAGGCAGGTTGCAAAAATAAGCAATTCTCTATTTATTACCACTTTAAAAAAACACCACAGTGGTTAGCGCTCTTGCCTCGCAGCAAGAAGGCCCTGGTTCAAATCCCGGCTGGAGGATCAGGCACACTATCTGGGGACCTTTCTGTGTGGAGTTTCCATGTTCTTCCCGTGCCTGTGTGGGTTTTCACCGGGGTCTCCGGCTTCTTCCCACCCTCCAAAAACATGCCTCATAGGTTAATTGGTTACTGTGAATTGCCCCTTGGTGTGAATGTGTGTGTGATTGTTGCCCTGCGACAGACTGGAGACCTCTTCAGGGTGTATCCCGCCTTCGCCCATCAGTAGCTGGGATAGGCTCCAGCACCCCTGTGACCCCGAAAGGGACACAGCGGCCGAAAAGATTGATTGATTAATAACAAAACAAAATTCACACATTAATTGCACTAATATAGATTAAGTTTTCTCTCTAAAAAAAAAAAATGAAATTAAAAATGATAATTCTTTGTGGTAAAGTTTTTTTCCCTCCTTGGGCTGAAACTTGAAATGTTTCCAATTTAGCAAATTTAGGGGTGTTTTTATTTTTCCTTTAAAAAATAGTTTTATTGTTTTATTTTATTATTATTATTATGACTATATATATGATTATTATATGGTATATTATTCTTTTCTCATTCTTTCATTATTATTTTAATTCATAGGTGGCTTTGAAGTTTTAAAACTTTAAAGTTTACTTCTTTCTGCCGTGTTCAATGAAAGATGTTTTGACCATGAGAGCCTCAGAATTTTATTGTGAAGCAGACAACTTCTGATTTTTTTTTTTTTTTATCCAGTGTAGATCGATACATGTAGAAATATTAAAAATGAACGATTTTACAAATGCTCTAATATTTCAAATTAACTAAAACCATTTTCCTAACTAACAAAAATCTTGCTTAGGAATCAATTATTGAATGAATTATTTTGTCATTGTATATCTCACAGTGAAGTCCTGGGGTACTTGTGGTCAGATTATTGAAAACACATGCACACATGCAAGGTAAACTGGAAAATAAAAAAAAACAACAACAAAAAAAAAAGAATAATCTACATGTCTCACCCATTTCTGCATAATTGTGCAACATATTTTTGCTGGAGTTAGTCAGAACACTGATGTAAGTGCAGTCTGAGATATTTGGTGTTGTGGATGACTGAAAAAATGGATTATTTTTTTTATTCCCTTTGGGAAAAAAAGCATAAAAAAAGAGACCACATGCTAAGCCTTTCTGTGCTTATTATCATTTTGCTCCAGTGTTGATAATCTGTACATGTGACTAAAATCTAATCTACAACCATACATAAAAAAAATAAATAAATAAATACACAATGTTTTGAAGATGTAGCTTCACAGAATAACTTACTTTCCAGTTTTTTCTGGTCTATCATTTCCTCCGCTGACCAAACTCTTCCAACTGGGCTGAAAACCCCTCTCCACTTCATCCTCCTGCACTAATAAACCCAACCTGTTCCCCTCATCGTTGCATCATTCCTGCAGTGACAGAGTAATGTTCACCGCACGTCCATAACTGGAAGCAGGACCGTCCAATGCTGTAATGATGCTGCACAGAGAAGAACACAGACTACAGCAGAAGCTTACAGAGGAACAAGTGAGAGAGTAAAAAGAAAGTGCAGACAGTTACAAAGCCGCAGCTTCATGTGTTAATATTGTCTGAGCTGAAAGCCGCGTTTTCTTGTTGTGAGTCCATTTGTTTGTGAGTGTGTGGATGTCAGATGATAGTTAGGAGACTGGCTGACCTTTCAGCAGACCTCCCTCACAGAGGCTGTCCTGTGGTGGTATTACCATTACCATTTCAATGCACCGCCAAGCCTGGCTGGCAATAAAATATTCAACTGACCTTTAAGGCAAAAAAGACTTAGTTAGAGACTGTCATATCATTTAACCTTAAGACTGTACAGTGTAAGTGTGAGCTGTGTCGCGGTGTGCCCCTCATTACTGGCCTCACTCTGACAGAGTTGTCTCTTTCACTGAAAGTGAGCCTGTGGCAAAAGGACCAACCCACTGTTCCAGCTGAGAGGCATTTATTCCGCCTGCATCTGAACACGCTGCCGCCAGATTGAAGACTCAAACCTCAAGACTCACTGCCATTCATCTGAAAGCTTTCTCCCAAAGAGCACATGCGACACTCATATACATTTTCCCCACTTTAAATGAGTAAAGGGATTTTCCTCTGGAGACTCGGGCTTGAAACTTTGACATATTTGTTAACAACACAGGAAGTCATGCGTTTCTTGGATGTGGCACTTTTGAAAACGTGTTGTGTCTAAATTATGCAGTGTTACTTGAAGTATTCAACTTTATGGAACTTTAGGTTTCAATTATGTTTCCATATAAACCTGTGAATCTATATAAATATATATATTCATATATGAAACCAAAACACTTTTAAGAGTAAGAATTTAAAAGGTTTTTATGAAATGTGGAAACCTTCACAATGAAGGATTTGTCCCTTTGCTAAGAAGAAGTTAATTGCGTTAAATTTAGGATGCTTTGCAAGAACAGAAATAGAACTAAAGCAGAGGTGTGAAAAGTAAAAGTAAAACAAAAAGGTCTTATGAAAAAATAGAATTACAATAGACATTGTTCTACAAATAAATAACAGTTGCCAAGGTACTGGCCCTTTTTTTGGGTGTGATCATGGGATTGAACTGAGTTGTTAAACACATTTTACTTTATCTTTTTTTCCCTATTTATGCACCTTATTTGTAAGTTGCTTTGCATGTCTTCTACAGAGCTCCATGTAGGTATTCTGGAGTATGTTTCAGAATTTAAAAAATTTAAATGGCAATTTTTAAATATTTTGGTCAGTGTGACTTTCCGTTAACAGCTAGTTTATGTCAAGAAGCACTTAATAACCATTTTACTGGAAATCAGACTTGGTTTAAGAAAACTGAACATTACAAACCAATGGAGAACCAAAAAGGTGACGAAGCAGACGGCCAAGAACTTATATAGTCTGAGAACAATTAACAGAAATGAAAGCAGCTGTGGATGATTATTAACATGATAGAGGAAAACAAAACCTCACCAAAAACATCACTGAAAAACCAAACTTAACCGCACAATCCTCACAGTTTGAACCTCATGTATGGAATTTTAAGTCACTTTTTACCAATTTGTAGTGCAACTTTATTAGGGTCTGTTATTATTCTGTAGATCTGAACAATAAATCCTAGAAGGTTGTTCATTATGCTGAATATTCCTTTAAATACTTTTTTTTTTTACTAATGTTAAACATTAAATTATGTTGCACGTAAACTGTTAATTTAACAGTTTTTCTGCCTCTTATTGCAGCTTTTTGTTTCTTTATATGTTAATTGTATGTTAAACTATTATATGCATTTTTACATGTATATGCTGACATTATAAAAGTGTATTAATTACATGTTGGAAGGTACAAACAAGCACATATTAATGTCAAATTGTGTAATTTGGTTTGCTTCCAATAACCTGAGAATTCCTTTAAAGAAGCTTAACATTTTTTAGTTTTTGTTGGTTTTTTCTGTTGTTTACATTTTTAGCAGCTTAATACCAACAGCAAAAAAAAAAAAAAAAAAAAAAAAAAAATGCATGGGGGGGCTTAAAGGAGCTCCATGTCTAATGAAACAAACATTTGAGCTGAAATTTACTGAAGACAGCACACCACTGGAAGATATATGGTATTGTTCATCTAAAATGAAAGTTTTTTGCTGATCGAACACTCAATTTCTCCTTTTAGACTGGGGGAGGTGCTGTTTGAACAGACTCTTCCTGAAAGGGGCGGTTCTCACTCCGTGACATCAGCACGTGAGGACCCGCTCATTTTCGTGTGTATGGGAGGGGCTGGTACTGAGAGTGCAGGTTTTTAGAGGATTACTCAGAAATGTGAGAATGGATCAAAATACCACTTTGGGGTTCTGCTCTTCAGGAAAAGGGTTATTGAAGACCTCAGAGAATTAACTGAAATGCCTGGAACCACTAGAAGCATTTATAATCAACGCTGTTTGGCTATGCTGGTGAATGTTTGTTTATTTATTTTTTTTATTTCATTGTTTTGTTATTTTTTTAACTAAATGATTAAAAACCTTCATGAAAAGGTGATGAAAACTGTCATCAGCTTTGAATCAGTTTTGAAACTGTCAGATGAAAACTGTATTTCAAATAAACTATAATTTCTTGTAAAATGATGACAAACAGAAATGGGGGAGGGGAGTATCTAAATGAGTCCAGGTTCGGGTCAGTTTGTGTCTTTTGGTTTTCATTTATAAAACTAAATCTGAAACGGAGAATAAAATGTTCGCCATCTTGATTTAATAGTTTCAACCATGTTAGGATTAAATTTCACATCTATCTCTTTCATAATTTGAATCAAACTTTCATCCCAAAAACATGCAATTACAGTAGTTTATAAAATAAATAAACAGCTATGATTGTTCTGATTCTAAACCCTTAACACCACAGATGTCACACATAAATCAGGAACCTGGTTTTGAACCGTGATGTAACATGATGCACAAGTGTTGTATGGTGGTGCAAAGCCACTTTTCTCCTTAATGGAATCAGCTGGAATTCTATTTTTGCTTTAATGGTTTTAAAGTTACAGTAGTCATAGAATGTAAACACCGGAGCTAAAGATCTGGTGTAAAAGAGTGAAAGTATTGAACTGTTCTATCTAGCTTTTAAAATCGTGGATGATGTTACAGAAGACTTTAACTTAAATCCTGACACTTTACAATGTCAAACAGCCAAAATCAAATTGATAAATGCAGCTTAAAGGCAAGAAAAATAATATCTGACTGGGATGAGTTGAAGTCAAGATTTATGTTGATAAGATGGAGAGAAAGACATTGAGTGTTGTTGTAAAGAAAACTTAAAGCTCCAAAATGTTTTTATCATTTATTCCTTGTTTTTATTCATTTTTCTTTTGCGAAAACTAACTAAACATTAGAAGTTTTTCCTTTTGTAC
Source organism: Oryzias melastigma (assembly GCF_002922805.2). Classification (NCBI taxonomy): domain Eukaryota; kingdom Metazoa; phylum Chordata; class Actinopteri; order Beloniformes; family Adrianichthyidae; genus Oryzias; species Oryzias melastigma. The sequence continues at coordinate 31,677,477 of NC_050514.1, read as the reverse complement.
CTATTTATTTCCCTTTAATTTTCTAGGTTTTGCAAAACATATGAAGTTGTGGGTATTAAAGCCTTAAAGGATGCAGAAACTTTCAGGCGAAGCGTCTGTCCTCACAGGGGAAAAACAAGTGGCTACACAAACACACACAAACAAGCACTAGAAGACCCATCTGCTTGGAACAAACAAAATGGATGCTTGCCCTTTGGGAGTCCTGGGAAATGAATACTGTTGACAGAACAATTAGCATCTTTGCGACAGAATAACCTTTACTCAATACATCATCTTTATTATTCTCGACCTTCATTCTTCCTCCATTTTACAGTAGCCCCGCATTGCTGTGTGAGTGTTTGTGAAAGTGCGCCTGTGTGAGGAAGAGTGTGGGGCTGGAACCCTGAGGAACATGTAAAGTGTTTAATGTGGTGAAACAGGTGCAGTGAGACAGAAAGGGCAGCCCAGCCAGAGCTAGTAGGTTAGTCACACTCTGACCCCCACATCACAGAGCTGGCAGCGCTGTGGGCGGAGAAGTACAAATTGCTATTTCCTCCTCACTTTCCCCTCCCTTCCTGTGTCTTCGCCCTTCTGGAGTCTCCCACAAGCACACTAAAACTCGGTCATGAAAATCTTTTCTTACCTTTGCGCTGACAGCTTAAGTCTGCTTTCTGAGGCTTTTACCTTCATTTATGTCGGGGACACACCATGGTTTTCTAGAGAGGACTCACATTCAGAAAATCAAAGTGAACTTTAGGCACCACCTCTAGATTAGCAGCTTGCACCTTATCACACACAAGACAATGGTACATTCCATTTTCATGACATCTCTTAAGTCGGCCTTGAGCCACAAGCGAACTGCAAAACACACCTCCACTCCCTCTCAGATCCAGTCACACCGCTCTGCGACTCTCCATGGGCCCAGAAAGCCCAAAGACCTTCAGCACCATATGGGTGCATGTGACTAATATCAGTGTTTTTTTATGTCTATCCATCCATTTTCTAAACCCGTTTTGTCCCTTTCGGGGTCACGGGGCTGCTGGAGCCTATCCCGGCTACTGATGGGCGAAGGCGGGGTTCACCCTGGACAGGTCGCCAGTCTGTCGCAGGGCAACAATCACACACACCTACAAACTCACAGTCACACCTAGGGAGAATTTAACCGTGTCACCTATAAAGCATGTTTTGGGACGGAGGGAGGAAGTCAGAGTCCCCGGAGAAAACTCATGCTTGCATGTTTTTTTTATGTATTTTATTTGATCTAATCATGTAAAGAGAAATCCCTTTATTTTTAAGCCACCACTCAGGGTAAACTTTATCATTGAAATAATATAAAAAATACTACTTGTAAACTTAAAATGTTGCTATTGCAAGATAATCCTAATCCTTGACACTGAAAAAAAATGTATTTTACTTCCTTTTCTACTATAAAAAAAGAAAAAGTCCTAAAACTTAAAAAAAAAATAATTATTTAATGGAAATCAATTAAAACAAATGCCCTCCAATGTACCGCGGCAATAACTTTACATACAAGCAACTATTTTAGAGCTACTGACAAAAATCCAAGTAAGAGTTTCAAATTCTCAACAAATAGCAATATTTTGAGTAAACGATTGACTGTCCAGTAAACAGAATTGCTCATGAGTTGGTTACCATCAGTGTCAGCACTGATGTCATTTTCTAGATGAAACAATAAAAATACAGGTTTCCAAAAGGCCAGCACAGCGGGTGTGTGCTACAATAGGTGGAGGTAAACAAATGCATCAGATACTCACAGGTTCTGAATATGCTATTAAGACAAGTGCATCAGAAGCACAAAAATTGATTAAATTCACAAATTGATTTACCATCAGGGAAACAGTCAACATTATTTTCTCTTTTTCTTCTTTCATGGGAAATTATTAATCTAAAAGTCTGCGTTCAATTGCAGAGCATTAGCTTCCCAGAGGAAACTGGGGGAATAATCACAGGTTATTGCACAGAATTAATCAACAAAAAGAACCAGAGGAATATTTGCTTTTTATCATTTGTTTTCTTCTTTTAAAATTGCAAGCAGAGCTATAAATGTTCATGCGGTACAGCAATATATTCTGTTTATTTTTTAGATAGTTGTGTAACTTCCCTAAAAAGAGGTTTCCTTCAACGTGTTTCATTTATGCATCCTTTACCGCTCACTTCATAAGACCCAGCAATTTCCATTTCCTCATTTTAAGCCACCCACAGGATGTCTTCAGTGTCTGAGAGTTGAAAATTGGATACTAGTTACGCTCAGGATGTTGAACTGGCCATGTAAACTGAAAAGCATTGTTGGAAACCCTCCCCTGAAAGGTCTGAGCCATGAGCTCCCTCACCACCTTGTGTGGAAAATGGAGCCCATGAAAGCACTTGGAGTGGTTACATTTTATGGTCGTTTTATTGTGTTTTGCAACTTCTTCAGGCAAAACTTTGCAGCCCAGAGTTAGAAATGTGACGAATGCTCAAACCAGATTGGACGGCTGGAGAATTTGGTATGCAAATCGGTCAGTTTGTGCCACACTCAGGTGGTTGAAAAGCTCCTGTGAAAACTCCATGGCCAATCTGGGATGGGATTGAGAATGTCTCCAACTTGTTTATCATTGACACCTCATCATAAATACAGAAAAAAAGCTTATTTATAGGTTGTTTTGATCACAACTGTACCACAGCCTGGTGCCAGGACAGATCCACTTCCTCCATATCGCTACCAATTTACTTCCACATAACACCGAACCATCCAGATATGAAATGTCCAGAACTCATTTATGATATTTCTTTCTAAAGCTAAACTAGCAACAAAATAGTAAATATAGTGAGGATAAATCCCAGGCCTGTGACGCTGTCCTTTCCGTGTGTTTAATTTCACACATATTTGCACAGGAAAATTACATTTTACTTATCTTGTATAGTAAAAAAAAGAGTAAATAGCAGATTCCAGGATTTTCCCTTGAGATTGAATCATACAGATATTCTTTACATTTTATTTCTGCTGCTTACAATGACAGAAATGAAAAAAAAGAGGTTTGACATTTAAAAATGTGTTTTATTGGAGCAATTCCTGTGGAAAAAAGAGATGATTTTCAGTCCTTTATACTTTAAACCAAATAACAGGAAGCCTAAAAGCCAATTCTTTATGAAAAAAATAACTGCTATCCAAACAAAAATCTCATTTTGTTGCCACAATAGATCAACTTCAATAAAGTCTAGTTTATTGTCTGCAGAATCAGCTGTCTTTGCACAGGAGTTTATTTCACACTGTAAACAGTGGAGTTTAGAAAAGGAAAACCAAGGACTACAATGAAAATATGCAACAAGCATTTCGGTGTCAACCAATGCTGTCAGCTTTAACACTAAAATGTAGCTATTTTTGGATTTGGTGACATTTTATCAAACAGAAAATCAATATTCAGCTGTTTTATCTAACTTTGGGAAAGATGACAAGATTTCATCAAGTTGTTTGTTTCAGGATTGCAGAACATGGTAAAAGTATTTCATTAAGTTCATCAACATTATTTTATTATGCATTCAGGAAGTTTTTAGAATTAAACAGCAAGGTCTGTGTTATATGATGATGGGTTAAATGTTCTGTTGATCTTAACGGACAAAAATGTCATACGTCTTTTAAAAAAATGATGGATATCGGTGGATATGACAAGTCTGAACTGAGGTGTTTGTATTGTTTTAGTGATAAGTAGTCCTCCTATGGCTACACAGTAGCTGTGTTTCCATTACACATTCAATGTTTTACGGACTCTAAGTTGCTCCGGAGTATAAGTTGCACCCCTGGCCAATCTATGAAAAAAATGCGACTTATAGTTAAAAAATTACGGTATATTCAAAATCAAAATTATAGAAATGTTGAAAAAAAAATGTCTCTGTAAATCCTAATTCTGCAAATAAACACTAAACAACTCATGTAATAAGTCATTCAAAAACACGGCAACGGATGTGATATATAATCCAAATCCATTCAAATTTCTGCCACGGCACCAGAGTTCATCATCATCTATCAAAGGAGACGTCTGCATCTTATTCAGGCCATGGAGTGGAAAGCTACGTGGGAGTGGCTACAGATGAAGAGACTTTGGGAAGTCATGGTTGGTGAGGAGCTGTAAATCCAACAATTCCACATGACACGCTGAATTTTAGATGAGCCGTGTTCCTATTGGACCTCTTGTGGTGCTGGTTTTGGGTTGTTGGTCAGTTGTTGGTCACGTGACTCATTTAATTAATGTCAATTTTGATAAAGCTAAAAAAAACAAGCCTTCAAGTTCAAAAACTTTTTTTTTCTTATTTGATAAATGTGAGTTATTTTGTAATCGCCATGTTTTTATTAGGCAAATTTAATGTTGCAAATCCAATTTGTGCAATTTCATAGTCATTAAAAAAGCAGCGATACAGTGGTTAGCACTCTTGCATCATTCAAACAAGCTCCAGGTTCAAACCAACCTAGTTCCTTCCTGTGTAGAATGTTTAATGTTCTCCCTATATATATGTATGGGTTCTCCCCAGGCACTCCAACAATCTGAAAAAAAAGCATCCTTCACAGGCTAAATGGTAAATTGTCTGTTAGGTATGTATGAGAGAGTACGTTGGGGTCCGTCTCTGTTGCCCTACAATGGACTGACAAACTGTCTAGGCCAGGGAAGAGCAACCCTAGATCTTGAAGGCCACATTCCTGCATGTTTTCCAAAAAAAAAAAAAAAAAAAAAAACACTTTAGCATGTTCTAACTGGCAGGACACACTTGAACCAGGTAATCAATCATGAGTAGGGCTTGGATATATGGAAATCATGCAGACACTGCGGCCCTCGAGGCCTGGGGTTGCCCATCCATAGTCTAGGGTGTACCACGCCTTCGGCCTTCAGTAGCTGGTTAGGCTCCAGCATCATCTTGTCCCTGAATGGGAAGGTAGGTTGATTGGAACATGGATAGAAATCCATACTTGGTGTTGGAGTAAAAAACAATTTTTATAGAATAGAATTTTATATTGCACCAAAAACTGCTGGTGTTCTTCTACCATGTCAAAGCATACTGTCAGGACTCCAACTCCCAGTTCCACCCCCGATCATCAGAGGGAGCCCTCTCCAGAATATTGACTGCTTCTCACCAGCTGTTTCCCATTATCTCCATCAGCCTCATCCTATTTAACTGTTCATCTCACTCCTCTTCTCCGCGAAGTATTGCCTAGTTTCTCCTCGCAATTTCCGAGCGTTCATATACTCCTTTTGACTACTCGTGTTTTCGACCCTTGCCTGTTTATTCGCCTTCCCGTCTAGCTCCTCGTCCTTGACCTCTGCCTGGCTCTGACTACGTCTCTGTATTTTGCCCTTGTCTGTTGTGGATGTTGATTAAAACCTAACCTGCTTGCAAATGGATCCAAACGCCTACGCGCCTTCATCACACATACTAACAAAATGTTCATTTAATAAACCCTCTTCACAAGCTTGAAAACTACACGGCAGATCCTGCTGTCTCAACAAAGCACAGAACATTGTCCGAGACACTGCACACCCTTCCCATTTGAACTCATGTCTTCAGGGGAGCAGACAGGTTAATGAAGGTCAGGAGAAATAGTTTTTACCCAACTGCAATATAATCTGGACACTGCTAGAAAATGATGTAAAAACGGAAGTCTATGGCAGAAACTATGTAATGTTGGATGTTATTAACTCTCACTGTATTGGTTGTGTGGGAACGGCTATTATAGGTTTCACTTTTTGTTTTAAATGACTGAATTAAAGGTCTAGCTATCTATTTGCTCATCCATCCAGTAAAATTTTATATTTTCATTTTAATATTTCAAATAAGTTTTAAGTCATTCAGATAAAGAAACCAATGAATATAATCAATTCCTGCTTAGATAGTGATTTACTTTCTAACTGCCTTCAGTCTTTGAGTACCTTACATAGTTTTTTTTGTTTTTCAATCGCAGTTTTTGACGAAATTCTATAAAATAAAAAGAAATTGATGTTAATTTAACAAATGACGTGCCCTTAAAATGACTAAATATTCAAAAAAGATTTCCAGTACCCATTTTCCGTCTCATTGCTTGAAAATATGGAAATGAGAAACACTCGTTTTTAAGGCTACATTGAATAGGTACTAGTTAGAGCACACGGGTACTACACAAACTTAATGTACCAGGAGTTCAGATGAAGGTCATGCAAACTGTATTGCAATTTTCTTGTTTTTCGAGCATCCAGGAAAGGAGTCATTGAGTTACAATTCTCACACTTAAATTCACAGAAACAAACATGTCATGAAGCGTTTTTTTACAAAACAAAATGCAAAAACCTGGAGATGTGGGGAAGGGAGTGAACACAATAAACTGAATTAGGACTAATTTAAACACAAAAAATTAGACATTAAACTGAAACGGAACAGAAATCAGCAGTCAATGCAACCAAAATCAGAAAGCAAAGAAAAGAAAAGCTGTGACTAATACCATCTCATCGGATAATAGGGACACATCTGCAAGCTTTGTGTTAAGAGCAGCCCAGCTCATTAAACAGCAACACAAATTTCACTGACAAGATTTTACTACAAAATCACAACAACGGTGATCAACCTGTACAAAGGAAACGGTGTGTACAAGGTCATTACTGCGAGCTGTTTCAGCTATTACACACACTCGAACACATGTGTGCATGCACACACAAGCCTCGCATGAAGCCAAACAAGTCTCACACTACTCCATGTAGAAATGATAAAAACATCGAACACATTTGATAAGTCAAAATGTGCTGTTTTATTATTATTCCAACACCACGATAGACATTAAAATCTACACACTGCTATTATCCAAGTATGTGCTTCAGTCGTTCAGGTAACTGTGAAGGATTTGACTTGACTGTTGTTAATTTTTTTAGGAAATCTGACAATCCCCTTTGTTGTTACACCACCAGAGATGGAGCTTTTGCCGTTTGAGGTCAAACAATGCCACGAAGCAAAAGAGATGTTTGAAAGTTTGAAAAAGAACCTTGATGTCTTTTCAGAATCCAGAGAACAACAGCGTCTGTTACGGCTTTAGCTGCCTTTAGAGCTGTGGTTTCTCCTCATTATTAGCTACAGTCTAAAAAGCTTAACAATGTTGGTAATAGGTATGTTTCCTCTCATGGTAAAAAGATAAACATTTATTGATTAGAACGTAAAAAATTGCCATTTATCCTCACCTGTGATGTAGTGGTTACTGTAAAGTCCAACTCTAATCATCTTTGGAAGAACCCCTTCACTTTTTGACACTTTAGGTGTCCCCAACTTTTTACTGTATGTCATCCTTGCTGTTCCCATTTAATCACGGGTCACCATTATCCAGGCCACGAACCAGTACTGGGACATGGAGCCAGTACTGGTGCTGGTTTTCCGGTACCGTGTCTTGTACGGTGTACCAGATGCGGTACTGCATGGGGACTGGTCGTTGAGATGTGTCTTGAGGACCAGTCCGCATGTAGTACCGCATGCATACAGGTTAGTGTACCAGTACCGGGTTAGGATACCGGCCGCGTTACAAGGACCAGTCCGCGTGCAGTACCGGATCTTGTACGGCGTACCGAGGGTTGTGGACCTTTGATTCTATGAACAGCAGCATGTAAAAAACCCAACAAGTTGGGGACAACCAAGGCGTCAAAAAGTGACGTGGAAGATTCCGTAACCCCTGTGCTATCCTAGGTATGTTTACATTAAAGTGGGGTCATCTGGATCCCACAAAACAGCGTGCTGAACTGTTTCATTTCAATGATTTTTTATATTCACTGGTGTTTGTGGCAGACATAACATCCTGTCCACCTTTGTCATGAGAAGAATCACATCAATATTAGGGTGGGGCCATCTGGACCCCATAAGAGAGCACGAGGTGCAAACGCCGATATGTGACTAGTTGGGGTGAGAATGTGTTAGCAGAGCAGCAGTAGTTCATTAAAAGTTTGCCTGAGTTGTGGGCGGGACTGCTAGTGTGAAGTAAGCCCGCCCCTGCTTCCCAATATTCTTGTTTTTACATTTTCTCCCACTAAACTCCAGTCCCTCACAACCCTATCCATCCATCCATCCATCCATCTTCTTCCGCTTCATCCGGGACCGGGTCGCGGGGGCAGCAGTCTAAGCAAAGAACCTCACAACCCCAATATAACAAAACCGGTGCAACAAAATGCTGAGCAATAAAGGAGCAATCCCACTGTACAGTTTTGATCCACATGACAGCTCAGAGGAGGTAAACAAAGATGTACATGGATCTATTTGTCTGCAGGCGTATGCATCAGAATGGAGTGGAGCAGAGAGCATTTTCGCTGCTCCTGATACACAAGGATGTATCAGAATTAATGAAGAAATTCTCAGAAATAAAATTTTAATTTTGGATGTCCTCTATTATTAGAAAAAATACTACAGCAACATGTTAAAGCACGAAAGAACCAAATATTCATCGGTTTGGGTCTTTAATGACTGCCTTTAGAAGTGTGGAGATTTCCTTAAAAACAGTCTGGCTCTGAACCGTGTCAAAGGAGAAGATTGTCTGTTTTCCACTGGGAGCTTTTGGAGATCTGACCTAATAATACGGGAGGAGGTATAAAAAGGCTGAGATATGATTTTTCTGAGCACAGCATTTATAGGTGGGACAGCAGGGATGGGGGGGTACGTCAAAATCTTTGTGAAGACGGGCTGCATTGAAGCAGTCGTGAATTTCCTCCTCCGTGTGCAGACCAAGGAGCAGATGCAGGTCGACAGGAATACATGAGAGATGAGGATGTAAAACTACTGCAGAAGTGGTGAGAACAATAAAACTGTGGTGATCATCAGTGTAAATAACATGACTATAGATTATTTATGAGACCAAATGCTCACATGATTCTGGTCGCATAGTTCTGTAGCCTCACAGAAAAACGGTTATGGTTTAAATACCAGCTGCGTCTTTTCTTTGTGGAGATTGCATGTTCCCCCCTGTGGATGTGTGGGTTTTTTCCAAGCTTTTTCACTTCAAAACATGCTTCATAGGTTAATTGGTGAATCCAAATTGCCCAATTGGAGCGCTTTTAGTCTTTGTGTGGCCCTAAAATGGACTTAAGTACTGTCCGGGGTGTACCCCGCCCTCAGTATCTGGGTAGGTTCCAGCAACCCCGTGACCCTGAACAGGAATGAAGTGCGTTTGGATAACGGATGGATGAATCCTCCCCTTCAAAGACACAGAGGGAGAACAGCTCAGGTGTAGTCTGAATCTCTCTGTTCCCTCAGCTGATGTGCACACTGACTGGCAGCTTGTGGGGGAGCCCTCATTCTTCAGTCTCAGTGAACTGCTGGAGCTCCACTTCACCTCCAGGGAAATCGTGCCTTGTTGGCAGCCTGTATTTCTTCAGAAATATTCCAACTCATGCGACTTTTCCCCGAGTGCGAGGATTACTTTTCCTGAACTCAAACTAAATGTCAACTCATAAAACCTTCCCGCTGCGTCTTACAAATATTATTTCCTAATGTAACTTAGCGTCAGTTTAAAGCGACTTATGTGTGATTTGTTCCGTAGAGTTATTATGTCATAGAGATTTATGCCAGCCTGGAGTAAGGGGGATGAACTGCACGGCATAAGTATTTTGGCTTTATCTTCTTTCTCCACACATAGTTCTTTTTTTGCAGAGAAACTGTTGGATCACAGAGGATAATGATCTTACCTGATGATGCATTTGATTTTCACTTGACTATTTTGCTATTATTCATCATTTATAAATACTTTTGATGTTCACTTGTGCCAAAAAAAAAAAAAAAGTACATGTATGTTTTAAAATTGGTTGTGATACTGTGACAACCAAAAATTGTGGTTCGTGTTGAGCTGTTACCTTGGTAAAAGATTACTACTTGAAGAAATACTCATAAAAAAAGTATATGTACAGCACTTAACCTTTTTTTCTCCTTGAACTGAAATGTTTTTTTTTTTTTTTTGCAAATTGCAAACAGACTTCATAATGTCTCAAAATGTCTGTTGGTTGTGGTCTCATTTTGTTTGTCCTTGTGTCTGAACTGTTTCTAGAAACCAAAGAGAGGGACATTGGTGATCTACGTATAATAAATACTAAAACATTCGTTAGACTAGACCAGGGGTCTGCAACCTGCAGCTCCAGAGCCACAAGTGGCTCTCCATGGTGGCTTTCTGGCTGAAGAAAAATAAAATAATTGTAATTTTTTGAAGTTTTTTTCATTTTTGTAATTCAGTTTACTGAGGAATTTTTGGCTATTTTGGAGTTTAAGTAGTAATTGAGCAACAAGTTAGCCTTTTTTTTTTTGCCTAATTTGGCCTCTATTGGGTTAGCTAAAAAAAATTAGCGATAAGTTAAAGTTTTTGCATAATTTGTTATCTACTGAGATTTTTTAGGCTAATTTAGAGTTTAGCTTCTGTCTCAGCAACAGGCTAACATTTTTGACCAATTTAGTTTACTGAGGAATTCTAGTCTGTTTTGGAGTTTAGCTAGTAATTAAGCAAAGAGCGAGAATTTGTCATCTACTAAGGTAAAAGGTAAAAATAAAAAACATAAAAACACATTTTGAGAGATTCTAGTTTCTTTTTATATTTTTGCTTTTGATCGTACCAACAAATAAGAATAATTCATATATTTTATTTTGTTTTTGTTTTAATGGTAATGAATTATCCAAATGTCTTAAAGGGTAAAGTAAATCTATGTGGCTCCCTCTAGGTTTTGATCAGTAGAAAACTAGTCCAAAAGGCTCTTTTACAGGATGCTGACCCCTGGACTAGACTAAGAATTTGAACCATGAATGTTTTTGTGCGTTATCTAAATGAATGCTGGATGGATGGATGATTCAGCGGACAGATGGAGCACTAATTGGATGGATGAATGGAACATTGATTGAATTGATGGATAATTTGATGGATGGACAAATGATTGACTGGAGGGAGGATGGATGGATTGATTGATTGATTGATTGATTGAACAGGCAGATAAATAAGAGTGTTCTTTGTTAAATGGCTCATTCAATCATTAAAAACAAAGATTTTTAACTAATAAAAAAGATAATTACAATTATTAAAATAATTGGCCCAAAAATGTATAGTAACCATTTTTCCCATATGACCAGGTTAGTCCATTCTGGCTAACAACAGATGGTATACACATAGATATCAACACAGGAAGGATTATAGGGAAGTCTTTACTTCAACAAGCTATTAAGGGGCAGATTTAGTATCCTGGGCAAATTAGCAGGTGGCCACAAGTCATAAACAGTGCTGCTGGGAGTGTCCAGCTCAGCGGGTGAAGTCCTAAATCTGCCCTCATTCACAGATCTTTCAATAATGACTATAGCAGTGTGCCAGGAGCCGCGTAAATTAGTGCAGAGCAGCAAACATGTTGATGATCAGGAGCCTGTAATTTACCGGAGCTCGAGGCACAGCTTGTTTCATGTAACAACACAGGTGGTATATGCATGAACCAGGTAACCTGCACACTTTCAATATTTAAATAAGCTCTAGCTCGGAACAAACACACTGCCGTAATCCTCCAATTTTCAACCAAGAACTGTAACATGGCAACTGAAAACTCCAAATTATGAAGAAAGGCTGAATTTGTCGATAGAATACGCTTTAATTACGGTGCATTGTGTATACACTGCTCACAAAAATTAAAGGAACAGTTTATATTGAGATCTGATGTATCTAATATGTTTCTTTAAAGTGCTCCTTTAATTTTTGTGAGCAGTGTATATATAGTATGTATATATATATACGGCGTACTTGTTCCTAGAGTTATCTTGAGTGTGATGAGAGGAAATCTCATCCTGATATCTGATTTTAATAATCAGCAAAACAAGCACTAGTTTCAGAATAAATGAACTTTGCAATTCATCTTCTAAACTTTGGTTATTTCTAAGTCATAGCACCTTCAACTAAAACTTCAATGGGATTAAGACGCAACCAGTTCAATGGAGGCTTCATTTGTGACAAAGTGATCCCTGTTGTTCTGATCCCGGTGTTCCGCTTGTTCATTGGCCAAATGAAAAATGCAACAATAGCCTAGGTGAGGTGCACATGTTCCATGTTGTACACAGAGATTTCTGCTACTGATCTCAATGGAAGGAAGGAAAAGAACAGAGGAAGTTTCAAAAAAAGCAGCAGGAGGTCCCGCCCTTCCCTGCAGAGAATGTTATGAACTTATGTGTGAGTCGGAGATGTCGGTCCCACGGCTAATACAATATTTAAAACTCTCATTGCACCAGCTGTAGACACAAACAATGTATAATGGATCAAATATCTTTCCTCAACAACGCTCTCATAACCTTCACCCTCAGGGTCGGCGTTTTTCTGTTCCCTTCCCAACACTTCACTAGTGGCGTGTCATCAAGCAGCAAGTTGGGGATCAAACTGATCAGAGTTCTTAGTCTCTGTTCATTTAGTCTCTGTACTCAGAATGCATAACTGAAACTGTGTGTATGTGCATATCTGAGATGTTTCCTCCTCCAAACTCACTTTTGCCTGTAGTGTACATCTTCAAAGGTGCAGAAAACCTGTTTTGAACTAAAAGCAGGTTTGCTTTCTCCCATTCTTTGTTCTGCTTGTCGTCCCATGGGCACGCGCCGTCCATAACAAACCCTTTATCTTGTAAGGAAACAGGAAAACAGATATCCCCATTGCGCATAATTTAACTCTGTTCCAGTTTCCAGATCCCAATCATCAGAGAGAACCAGAGTATATATTGTAAAGAAGGGATTGGACTTTAGGTGGGTCAAAGCAACTGCATTTCTTTGCCTTGTTTTTAGCTCTTTAGTGCACGCCAAGAAAGGACTTCTGTTGTCCACAGCTAACTGACGTCAGACTATTGAAAGTCTCAAAGGATAACACAGTATTAAGTAAGTGCTTTATTACCCAGGTCTGCAACCTCCAACACAAAAAGCCTAAAACCAGATCCCAATGAGAGCCACAAAGTCTCACTTTATCGTTAAAAAATGCACAATATTTATGCTTTTTTCTCAATTATATTTATACATATAACTTAAATATTACGAGAATTACATTGCAATAGTATCTACATGTTTTTATATATACATATATATATATATATATATATAATATATATATATATATATAAAACAATTGAAGCTTACTTTACTTTTGACAGCAGCACACACTGATTCCTTTCAAAAATAAAACCCACCTTTTTTGAGCTCTACACAGAAAATGTACAACTATTGACCATCGAACGCACACTGACAATCAAACCAGTTCAAACTTTGATCAATCAGGGACTTGGATTTGGTAGTGATGAATGAATGACATCACCTTTAAAGTCCCCCCATTAATTTTTTTAATGAAATTAAATGTTCCCGTATTGTTTTAATTATGATTATGAAGTTTTTAACCAAAATTCCTCAGCCTTGGAGTTTTAAAAATACATTTTTCATGTTTTCATGTCTGGAGCAGCCGTTTCCAAAATCTCCTCTGAGGGGGCGTGGCTTTTGGAGCTGAGTAGAGCATCTCTGTTCCCTGACCCCCCCCATCCTATCTGATTATGATAGCTCTGTGTCTCAGTAGCGTAAATCTTCAGCGCTGCTACATAAAAATGTCCATTGATATGGGTCCAGCCGTATGGTTCTGATCCGGAATTCTGCTCGGACAAGTGAAGATCTTCATGGACCGAACTTCCTCCAAAATCCTGATTCTTTCTCCTTCCAGTTCACCAAAGACTCTTTTAGCTAATTCTCCAATGTTTATTGACTGTGATCAATACATTCAATCATTGGTTTCTCAGAGTTCTTGATAAAATAATGAAAGCTAACATCAAAATGCTCTTTCATTGATTTACAATCCTTTCCAACTGCGGTCAAATGAGCCGCCGTTCACATTTCCGTGGTCACATCAAGAAGCTCCGTGGAGTCTGGTGGAGATTTTCCAGCGTTCTCAGTCCTGCTACCGTAAGTATTGGATGAAACTCACACCAAAAATCCAGTGATGCTGATTTGACCACAGAAATGTGAACGGCGGCTCATTTGACTGCAGTCAATGTGAAGATACCATCTTCTCTTCTCCAGAACCTGAACTAGACACTAGGAACAGATGAAGGTTTAGTGCATGTGCAGCAGAGCTGTTGATGGAAAGAAGATCATTCATTCAAACAGAGTCTGTCCAAGACAGTTTGATTGACAGAGATTTAAAAAGGAGAAATACTCAGTAATGCAAAATTATTTCTGCCAAGCCAGGTACCGGTACATATTTTCTCTTTCATAAGAAAAATGACACTCATACATGTTAAAAACTCAAAACTCATGATTTTGATCAGAGGGAGACTTTCATTTAGAAAAGTGTCAACCATTTGAAAATTGACCATGAAGGAAAAATTAATAATTGTGGTTTGTGCCCGGCCAGAATTCCATAATACCAAGTCTCTCAGACATCAGAAGAGAGCTGTGAAAGTAAAAAAAAAAGCTGCAGCCTGCATGTCAAGTTTGAAAGTGTCTTTAAGTTTTGAAATGGGTTAATGTAAAGAGTATTTACTTTAATTCTACATAGGGAACATATACAGATGGGATTCTAACTCTAAGCATGAATGTATGATGAAAATGCTTGAGGATATAGCATTAGATATGTCCTATTTTCCATATGTCAAATCCTATTGTCAGTCTTGATATCTAAATACTATTCCAGAATTTTTAGTGTGCAACTATGTGGAGAACAAAATACCTTATTTATTCCTGGGCTCAGATTGGTGTCAGCACAGGCTCTGTTGTGGGTAATAACAGCAATTTGATGCTGAAAACAGACATCACAAAGGATTTCTTTGTCTACGAGTAAATCAGCTCAGAAGGCTGCAGAAGGACGGAGGCTGCATTTGGAACCTGTCTTTGCAAGAACATCAATTAGAAAACCTCACTTTCAATTGAACTCTCAATGTCGAGGCAGCATTGCTCCGAGTGGTAAATAGTGACGGGATTCTAATAAACAATCTGCCATGCTTCAGGCCTTGTTAATAACTAACTTTCATGTGGTGTCAATCTTAATACAAAGCCCCAATTATCCATGTCTTTACCAGACTGGAAAGAATTGGCTTTTCCATCCCGGCTGTACAAGTAGAGCAACACCTATCTACATTTAGCAATCATTCCACCTTTCCCTGACTATCATACTGTAAGTGTCGTCTCTGCTTTAGTGTTGACCTTTTCACTCATTCCTTTATGTTTCATCTAATTGTTACAAGGAGATTGATTTAATAAAAATGTATTTTTAGTATTGTTGTTGACATGTTTTTGACCAGCTTTAAGACTCATTCCAGCGCTTTATTTTAAAGTTCTACTTCAACGACACTTTTAATGTTTTTTAGATATAATTTTGTAGTTATTATCCAAAATCAAAACGCCTGTTTGTGCTTTCTTAAGACATATTTTATGCAGCATGGCAGGAGTTCATCTGAAATCCGCCTGTGAGGTCTGGCCTGGACTGTAACTCTACAATTACATCTTTGTTTACACTGTCTCGCACTAGCTTACAGCCCCAAGCTAACATTAGCATAGCAAAAAAAAAAAGGGCGAGCGATATCAGAGCTATGCAGCTGTACAGTTTTAAGGCAGATGCTAGCTCAGACCAGACGTTATAGATCTATTTATCGTCAAGTGGATGCATCAGATCTTCGAGTCGCCCATCACAGTTCTGTGTCACAAAGCTGAGCCTTTTCAAGTCCAGGTTAGTATCTGCTCCTGATCCAACACAATTTGAATAAAGACATACTCAGAAATGCAGTATTAATCTGAAATCATTTTACTTATGTCCTCCATCATATGAAGAGTGCAACAAGAACATGCTAAAAACACCAAAAACACAATCTTCTTTGGAGTAGGTCTTTAAGGTGAAGGTCATTTAAGAGAGGGGATATTACGATAAACCAGGGGTCTGCAACCTGAGGCTCCGGGGCAACATGCGGCTCTATTATTCCACCACTCTCGCTCTTTGGCTTCAAAGAAAACCTCAGACTTAACTAATTATTTAATTAATTTGTGCTTAGATTTTTGACATGTCAGATAGGCCTAACTGATCAAAATGGTGGTAAAAGGTTTAAGTCTAAGTGTCTAAGTGGTTTATCATCAGTGACATTATCTTGTTGCATTTACATGCATAGATTAAAAAGAAGTGGATTGTACACTTAAAAACACTCGTGTTTTCATTCACTAGTAAAAGAAGAAAAAGGATGAAGGGACAACAAAGTCCTAATAATAGAAAATCTCATGTTTCTTGTCTTTTTAATTGAAGTAAATTAAGGTAAATCTGCTTCATGATCTGATTAAACATAAAATAGGTTCATTTTGAAAGGAGCTTGTATGTGTTATTGTCAAAAGTGAAAGAAGTTAAATTTGTTATATATAGAAAAACTCAATTATAGAAAACATTTCAAAGCCATATTGTATAAACGAACCCCTTAATGACCTCTAAAAGATAAATATATATATATATATATATATATATCTTTATAACACTGAGGTGAGAATTTCGGCCCAGAAGAACTTGGACCAAACCCTTGTGCTATCCTCGGTATATTGATGTTGGGAGTGGGGTCATCTGGACCCCTCAAGACAGCGTGCTAAACTTTTTTTTTTGTTTTTCTCCAATGATTTTTATTTTTCACTATTGTTCGTGGCAGACATGAAATCCTGTCCACCTCCGTCCACATTGATCATGGGATGATAACACGCAAATGTAAGGCTGGGGTCATCTGGACCCCATAAGGTTGCACAAGAGTTAAGTGTTTATGTTTTTAAAAAAAAATGTTTAACTCCAAATTCAGTCAAAAGCACATCGAAAGAACATTTGTGTTTTAGTTCCAAATGTATATCCTGCTTAATACTGATTTTCTTTATTTTGATGTGAATACAACTAACTGCATATGAATTTTATCTGTATTTTTATTTACATGTATTTATTTACTTGTTTGCCTGTTTGTTTTGTTATTGTGTCAAAATAATCAATAAATATAGATTTAAGAAAAATCACATCGACTTAATCAAAAAAAAACTTGAGTTTTAACCCCTTCATACCTGCTTATCAAAATAATAGTAATAAAATGTTCTTGTGTTCTTTCTGTTCATGGTTATGCTAAATTAAGATAAGTCATGAATTTAATGGTCATTGTGAATCAGTGTTATATGTCATTAGGAAAAATAAAATCAATATACAAAATCCTACCTAGTTCATTTAGCATTTTTCTTTAGCTTCCATCGGCCTTATTTTCTATAAGGCTTTTTTGTTTGTTTTGTTTTTTTCTTTAATTATTCACCAACACAGAATGACCCGTCTTTGAGCTTGCCAAATGTTTGTTTAAGGCTGTTTTGCTTTTTAAAGAAAATTTATTATAAAAATCAACAAAACGAATCATGCATGCATTTCTTTTTGAAAGAACTTCATTCTCAGCTAAGTTTGTCATGACCATGGAAGGCACTTTCATGTCTGCTTCAAGTGCTTTTGGAAAAAAAATGAATACATGCCGCACATTAACAAGAACACAACAAAATGGAAAACTTTGGAAGAATAGGAGTACAGGATGAATAAGTGTCTCTCCTTTACACGAAGGCCATTATTTCCATTTAGCTTCCTAATGTTGTAGTTGTGATCATTTCATTTTAACCATGGTCACATTCTGAGATTCACAAAATGCATAATATACAGGTATTCACAGTGTGCTCCTTTACTCGTAGTGTGGACCAGTGTCAATGTGGACGTAAATGTGCTCCATTTGAAACGTGTGAAAATAGGAGAATGTTTCCTCGGTGAACTAAATGTTCCTGGGCTGCAAAGAGATTCTTGGATGAAAACCAAAAAGAGGCTGAATCTCAAGGCTTCCTGAGTTTCACCTCTGCAGGGAACAAAGATTACAAAGAGGACACTTTCAATCTGTGAGTGTTTCCGTACCACACAAGTCTAACCAGGGATGTTACCATAAGTGAACACACCGTTAGCTGTAATATATGCATACGAATGACCTCCATAGGCCTTTTTAATAAAAAAAAAAAGGAGATAAACATTATCTGCATTAATTATAATAATAATTTGCCATTTTTCAAAACGTGCTGGGTGATGTCATATCCTGTCAAGATGGAAATGAACCCAGTTTTTATATATCACCATAGAAACTATTGTGTCATGTGACCATCATTTTTAATATATATATTTTTTTCGTAGTTAGACCTTGAAAAGTCTTTGAAGCACTTTCAGAGAATGTAATGTTATGTAAATCCAATGTGTTTTCAGCTTCAGAGGTTTAAAGGAACATGTACTTTTTTTGTTTCTCATTTATCTTTTAGTATATGCATGCATACAGAGCTGAGATGTGTATTAGTAGAGACCCCACCGAGCTTCGGTGACAGACACTACTTAACGCTGGGAGATCATGTCCCTTTATGACCTCAATGTTAAGTTTCTGGAAAAAAAAGATCCCCTGAGCTGACTTACCATTTCAAAATAGCTCAACTGTTGCTGTCATCTTGTTCTTCATAGTAATAGGTCATAATGAGGTTTTTACTAATGAGTAGAACAAAATAACACTGAACAAATCGGGATGTCTCAAAGGTATCGTATAATTTCAAACACAAATTGCTGATAGAATAAACCTTCCAATGCCCCACCGTCCACTGTATCTTATTGGTGCATAGCAAATAATAAAAACAACAACTCCGTATTTCTATATATTTCTATTTCTATATATTGTTGCATTCATTATCGTAGTATAGTCAAAACTGAACTACAAGTACGGGTGAGAAGAAATCTGAAAATGTGGCTATTTTTTTGCCCATTTATGCACTAATGCACCAATACTGACATTTTGCTATTATTATTTTGCATATTTATGTTATGCATGATAACTGCTGTTGCATGCATTCATGCATCGCTACACAAAGGTCTGTTTTTGGGCTCTACATAGAAAATAAGCATCAAACATTAAACCAGTTTAACCTTGACCAATCAGGGACTCAGATCTGCTAGTGATACATGGGTAGGAACCTTTTCAAAACACAGACGTACCAACCAGGTGAAATTTGATCATGACGTAGAAATTAATAATTGAGATTTTTGGGGAATTATATGACAGCAAGTCTTTCATATGGATCCAGCCCAATGTTTGTCAGGATAGGAGAAACTCCCCATGGTTTTTTTATTACCTTAAATGGTCTTCTTCACCAAATCTACGTTTTAAGTAGCCAACATCAGTCCCTCTGCTCCTGGCAGCAAACCAATTTATGGCTTTGTTTTCAACTGGTCTGAAGCTACATGTGGGTTAATGTAAAAATGCCTTCATAAATGTGTTAATAAAAAAGTATGAAAGAGTAACCTAATCAAAAAGCCTCCATGTAACACAGTATAAAAGGCCTTCATTTAGTATAAGAAACCCTTCACTTTTCACACCTAGTAGTCTTTTTATTTAGGATCTACTTAAGGAAAAAAATGAAAAATATATATGTTGGAGTAACACGACACGTTATACAAAAAGTTACTGGAGTAAATGTGAATGAGTGGATGCATAGTTTCTACTCACCTCTGTTCCTTTCTGCTGGCTGCAGGCAAAACATGTAAGTGGTGGCTTAGTGCTTTTTGAAAAAGCAATGGCACACAGGTTAAAAATATTGTCTCCTGTCTTATCTAATGTGATGATGGGCTTTGCTTGGCTGTACCACAAAGCTGCTTTGAAGCATCTGTCACTGCCCTCCCCTGGATAAATGTCATGTGTGGAATATCTCAGGAGGCAGCTGTGCCTTTTTGGTGGTAATGTCAGGGAGCCAATAAACAGCCCAGAGCCTTACATTTGAGACAAAAGAGGAACTTTCAGTTATTTTTTTATTCATACTTTTTTTGTACGTTGGCAAAGTTTTAAAGCAAGCAAAAAAACACATACATTTTCCTTTAAGACCATAGTCTGTTCTGTTTACGGCTCTTGCAAAAAGTCAAATATGTCTATTCTAATGTATTAGAAAATTATTGTTCTTTTTGGAAATGAACCTGATATGTTTGGGCATATCTATTTTTTCCTTTGTCAGTTTTTTTTCTTCTTTTTTTGCCAGCGCCATTGATTGAATCTTTAACATTGTTATCTTGTCACCATTAGTAAGATTACTATTATTTGTTGAAATTTAAAAGAGAAATAATCATGTTTTTCTTCTTCAACATTGCCCCAACATTTTCAGAATAAAAGGTAGCATTAAAAACAATCAGACGACATCCATTAATTTAAACCTCTAAACTTCATCCATTGTGATTACGTAATTAATGTGTTCAATTTAACCCAGGAATACGCTACAACAAACCGCCTATTCTAAATTAATGTAGTTTATCACAATGCAGCACCTTGTTGGGTTGTTGTGGTTCAGTTTAATGTGTGGCCCTTCGATTGCTTCTGCTGAGTCAATATGGCCGCCTGGAAGAAAAAATGTGGCCAAGTCTTGATGTATGGGGTGTCAGTGCTAAAGAAGTGCTTGAATGACTAAAAAGGCTTAAAAGTTTAGCAGCACTAACTAGTTTGGGTTTAATTTGCTACATGTAAAACAGAATGTAGGTTAGTTTGAGTTCAGGCGAACCTGAATGGGGTTCCGATTAAAATTAAAAGCTTTTTTTTACATTTTATTTTTCAATATAAACTATGCATTAGTGAATACAACAGTTTCTGTCAGTTTCCATTACTCCTACTTCATCCTGGCTGATGTAACTCAGCTGTAATAGAAATGGAAGGAACCTGTTGGCTCCATGTCGCAGTGACATTAAAGCCTCTTGAGTTGGTTCTATTTCACAGAAAAGACCTTGTGTTATGAGGACTCTGCAGATCACACTATGGCTGAAGGTGAATTTGTCTTATTTATGAATCATATTATTAAAAAAAAAACTTTGTGTTTCAGCTAGAAAAATGCACCTGTGGATGTAGTTTTCTTATAAAATCTTTAAGAGTTGATGAGCAAAAAGAAAACATACTGAGACTTCTCTGAATTTAGCCTAAAATAAAGTAGTTTCAAAAGTATTGGTGTTTACTCGGTTCCACTGGTTTTACTCAAAGCAAAAGTCAGTGTTTGACAGGTGTACTTGTGCAACTAATCAGTCGTGTCATGTTTTCTTGGCATATTTTGAGTTTGAGCTTAGATTCTGCTCTAAACATTAAAAGTCAAAAGAAAAGCAACAAACATCCAGATATGGTTCAAACTCCAGAAAAGGTGTTGGGTGTGGATCAAAAGATAATATTAATCACTCCCCACTGTCCCACCTGACCTAAGATGTTGCTATTGATCAATTGAATGCCATCTGTTGGTCCTACTCTTTGTTTGGAATTGGTCAGCAAATGGGTTTACATCTCTGATGACAAAAAGGATGGAAGGGTGACATCATTAAAGGTCACAGAGGGTGTTTCCAAGTATTCAACCTCAAACAGAACAATGGCAAACTTACTCCCTCCATGCTTTCTGCAGTGCATTGGCAATTTTTCATTAATACTTTCTTTGACTGATGGGTTATAATATATTAGTAGTAATAACAATGAATCTCTTTTGTAAATCACAATGGTATTTATGCTGAAAGAGACACTCCAACTCTTCGTTTACCTGGTACTGGTGAAGCAAAAAGTTCTAAAAAAAAAAGCCTGTTTAAGCTCACAAGTGGCCAATTAATTTCCCCAAGGGGCCATACAAACAACTCCTGAGCCAGACCAATAGGCCGAACTTAATTCTCTAAATCTGTATTTTATTGCTTGATAATCAGTGTTTAAACGGGAAGGCTTTGCTAATAGCTGCTGGTAAGAGTATATGTTATGATTAGGCAATAAAACTGTATTGCCGGCATTGTAAAAAGCCCTGCATTAACTCATGAGGTAATGAGCATTCACAGAAACAGTATTACAATGAAGCCAAAACAAATGGAATGATAACATCAAATCTTAACATTTTCATTTTATTGTCAAGGTTCTTTCATTGTTTCAATGTCTATATGTTTGTGGTCAGAAATAAAAGGTATAAGCTTATCTCACATGCATGTAGTGTGTCAAGAGTGTCAAACTCAATCACACAAGGGGCCAAAATCCAAAACACACCTCAGGTCGTGGGCCGAAAAGGATAAACATTTATTGAACACTCTGAAACTACATTTTAAAAATGTTAAAACCATTAATTTTAAACATAACTATGAATTAGATATATAGCATTGCCTGCGATAATGCTAGTGTGAATGCTGCAAGCTGAATTTGGCTGCTGAAGATGATGAAATTAATAAATGAAAACACTAAAACTAATAGCTGAAAACACTGAAACTGATAGCCTGCTAAAATATTAGCTAAATCCTAAATGACTAAAAAAAATAAAGTGTAACTGTGTAGCTTTCAGAACTGCTTCAACATCAGGAAACACTTGTAGAATAAATGCATACCTCAGGCACTTTATAGGGTGCTCTGTTGTCTTTTGAAAAGAGTAAGGTTCTTAAATGTGCCTAAAAGTGTGGAAAATACAATACTTTATTTCTTATTAAATTAATTTCTCCTGCAAATCTTTTTTAAGGATTACAGATGGAGCTTCCTTTAACACTGGATGCCCTGTTTAAAAAAAAAAAAAAAAGATAAAAATGTCATTTAATGAATTTCTGTCAACTTTGTCCAACTGAATTTAGATTTCTGCTCTGAGCTTTGATGCGTCTTTGTTGACCTCAAATCAGCGTGCACGCACAAACTCACACAAATACCTTATAAGCCTGTAAATAGCCCCAGACATCGCAAACAAGACCTTGATTTGTCTGTTTGAAAGAGAATGCTGTGCAATATTGATCATTCAGGTTTGCCAAAGAGAAGCACGCGTCTTATACATATTTATCACAACTCTTTTCAGAAACCCCTTCTCTTCTGCCTCAAAAGTGTTTTTCCTTCAGCCACACAGCCAGAGATTGTTATGCATAAAAGGACACGACCTGCAGGCGTTGCTCAGATTCTTATCATCATGCTCTCATCTGATTGAAATGTGTGCGTTGACAAAGGCTGGTCCTCCTAGATTCTGCTCATATCTGCTTTTTAACAATTCCATCAGTGGCGGATAAGCTGGCTGGCTATAAAGACGAAATGGCAATACATATAGGGATCTGGGTAGCATCTGCACACAAGAATGACCGATAGGGCAGTGCTGTTTGAAGCATCAAAAGTGGTTGAAAGGAAGATAAGAGACAGATAATGCAGGCCAGCCTAACATAAGCTCACATAACGAAATGTCACTGCTGTGGCTTTTATTTTATTTTTTATTTTCTATAACATTTACATCACAGGATGGAGCAAAAGCCTTTAAATTCAGGCTTAAAGCGGTTTTTAGGCTGCAGGTGTTAAAATGTGTCAGGATATATAAATATATTTTTAAATCACATGCTCACCTTTTCTGAGTTCTTTGTGGCTTACATTGCACTCTTTGAAGTACATTTTTGAGAGATACTTCTGAATCATTTAATAATGTAGCTAAAGTTTAAATGTTTTAGTTTGGTCTCACAAACATTCTATGATGTGCAAATTTCAGTTCATGTGGAAGTCCAGTCAGACCCTGATCGGTGGTGAATTTAGTCTGTTTTTAATTGAGAAAGTGTCATCAGACAACATGCACACAACAGTGGAATTACATATTTTAAATTTATTTCAAGGTCTAGGATTAGAAAAAAAAAACAAATTAATTGCAAACCTGGGGGAAAAAATAACCAGAATAAATGTATTTTAGTTACAATATTTGCTGTCCAAGAATAAAAAACAAAAAATCAATTCAATATGTATTTATTTTGTAAGCTACGGTATAAGTGGGATAATATCTGACAAAGTGTTTTAACACACACCATGGAAGGCTGATCTGTCTGAGGCAAAGCGGAAGAATGTTTCTTTGCAAAGTGTAATTAATTTGCATTCATAAATATTGACGCATTCATTTTTTTTTTTTTTATAAACCACATGCATTTACGTTTACAGTCCCAGTTATTTCGCCTAGAACAGAGGTCTGCAACCTGAAGCTCCAGAGTCATGTGGCTCTTTTATTCCTCAATAAGTAGGAAAGTGGAAAAAAGTAACCTCAAACTGAATTCTATCCATAAGAACATCACATCGCTCTGCAATGTTCCAACAATCCATAAAGCAGTTCGTAGTTTAATAAAGTCCAGCTACAATATTTTGAAAGATTTATGATTACAGTTTACCATACAACAAAACCAATTTGAGGTCAGTAAGGACAACCAAGGTTTAAGTGTTTTATTCACTCAAAAAAAAAAAAAATCAAATGTACCAGTACAGAACCGCTTCCAAAGCGTTCTTTTGTCACCTTCAATAAGTCAGCGTTATGGCTCTGGCCGTATTTGGTTTAGTCTTTTCTTTTTGTTCTATGTTTCTGTCATAGCGGACCTTCTTTTTTTTGTGGATCTTGGTGTTGTGTCTTTGATTATTTGATTCAGATCTGGCTCTCATTGGTCACCAGCTGATGGAAGGAGCCTTTAAAACGACCATGAGAACTTCCATCACACGAGACAGGGAGCTGGCAGCTCTCCACTGCAGCTTGACGGTCTTCTCCATCTGTTTTGTTGTTGTGCTGCACTTTGTAGTTTTCTTTGTGATTTGTGTACAGTCCCACTACTTTTACCTTTATCCAATGCTCCTCTACCCCGAGACAAAATGGGGTGTAACAGTCAGTTAGACTGAAAAGAATAGAACTGTACCTCACTTTTACACAGACTCCTTTGTGTTTATTTTGTGATCATGAATTGGCCTTTTAAAAGCAAATTGACATAAAGTGGTGCATATAAGCACCACTGTGGAAAAACTGTAAAGGTGCATTCACACTGAACAGGATTTGTGCAGCGGAGGCGGCCAGTTTCAATGTTAAATCAATGGAACAGACACGACAGGAGGCGATCTGAAGTCCCGCGGTGCGATTTGAGCAACCGGTGCGTTGTGAAGGTCTGGCAGCAGCTCGATTTGAGCAACAAGGCGCAAATTGGCCAACATTTAAATATCTGAAGTTTGACAGGTTGCCGCGTCACATCTACCAATCAGGAACTCCGCTTTGGACATGTGACTTTTTCAGTGACTCGAATAGCGGGTAGAATACTAGTCCAAAGCAAGAGTTTTTGTCCTGAACTTCCATCAACAAGTTGGACCTACAGGGTTGCTGAGCTCATCCAGCTACTTTGGAGCGAAGGCGGGATGCAGTCTGCGGTCCTTGGCTCCCGCGACGGACCTCACTCGCTCGATATGCCGGCAGAAAGAGAGCCGCTGTGGGGTGCGGAGGCTGCCGGCTCGGGCCACACCGAGACAAAAAAAAAAAAAGGATAAAAGTCTTCTAATTTAATTTTTCCCTCTTGGGCTAGTGTGAGACAGAGAGCCTTCAAGCTCAGCCACAGAGACACAGAAACACAGTGGAAGTGGCTGTCATACAGACACAGCCCCATGCACTGGAAAAATCTTTTGCCATGATTGCTGATGTTTTTGTAGAGCTCTTCATAATAAATAAACCTGATTTCTTAACATCATGTATGTCTTTCATACATTCTAAGTGAGACATCCACAGACACCGTTCTTTATAGCGATCATTCTAAAAACATTAGCAGGTAGCTCCTCCCACACAGCACTTTTTTTTTTTAACAGGCGACAACCAGCGAAGTCGTCCTACCGAAGTTTAAGTGTAGAAAAGCAAATTTTTATCACTTAAACTAAATATAACACACTATTGAGAATGGTAAATGGTAAATGGCGTATACTTGTATAGCGCTTTCTACCCTCCTTCGAGGGCCCAAAGCGCTTCACAGTCACAGACCCATTCACCCATTCACACACACATTCATACGCTGGTGGTGGCTCCGCTGCCGAACACTGGCGCCAACCTCCCACCAGAGGCAATTCGGGGTTCAGTGTCTTGCCCAAGGACACTTCGACATATGGGCGGGCAAGGCGGGAATCGAACCTGCTCACTTCTGATCAGGAGTCGACCGCCCTACCACTGCACCACGGCCGCCAGACTTCACACAGAAGCAGACTTCCCCTTTACACTGTGTGAATGCTAAAATAAAAGTCTAGTCTGAGAGTAAAAAAAGAAAATAAATATATATGTATATAATGAAGGCACATTTCAGTACTCCAAATTTACTGTATGAGGATTCACAGGTCAG
>NC_050514.1:31634619-31651206 GCF_002922805.2 Oryzias melastigma | reverse complement strand
AAAATCACTTCAAAGTAGAGTTAATCACATTTGTAAATGCCCTCAGAAAGAAAAAAAAAAAAGACATCACCAGCAGGAATTTGAAGTTTCGAGTCTGCATGAACATTTCTAAATGCTAAATTTTCCAAGCTCATACTGACTGGGTTTCTCTGGTAATGGCCGCCCTGTGTGTTAGGATAATTTAACAGGCAGTACCAAAACATTTAGAGTTCTTTTATTGATGAAAATTAACATTTTGAGATCCTTCAAAAGTGTTGGTAGCGGTGCCCCTGCTGTCCAACACTACAATATGGCAACTTTTGATTGATCCAGCAGAAAAAAGTCCTGAATGCCCGACACACACGAGCTGCAGCGTGAGTGACAGGCCGATCCCTGCAGAGCTGAGGAGGGTAATTGGAATTTAGGATCATCTGGATGATAGGGACGGTGGCAAATTCCATGAGACGCAGTTTCTCGGCTTTCATCCTGTGCCATAAAGTTCCCGCAGATCCGTCCCCCATTTGCTCAGACAGCGTGCGAGATCGACAGAAAGTGTGTGTGGGGGGGGGGCTGCTTTGCATTCAGAGAGTCAGTGCTAGAATCCCAGAGGGAGACGTTGTCGGAGTGGGGGAAACAGCTTTCTATGCATGAGGTAAAATATCCTTCGGGTTTGTGTTGCACCTACCATTTTCCCCCTCATGCCCATCCTCTTCATCACCTCCCCCCACATCTGGCTCTCTGAAACCCCTGCACCCATGTCTGTGGGGATTTATAGCCTGTCACCTCGGCAGCTCATGGGGATTGAAGAGAAAGGAGGTAAAGCGGTGGAGGTGACAGTATTTCTGGTAGGTGGCTTTTCACGTCACTTCGACGAGCGTGGTGTTCGTCCATTCGAGCGTGCCGCTGCAAAAGAATTAACATGAAGGGAAAGGGTATGAGGTGGGGGCCTCGGGCTGTTATGGTAGCTACCACACCTAGGCAGACTGTTCATTTCACACTTTAAAACCAACAGGGAGCCGACAGGGACACTGAGCCCTCATCAACATATCATTTGCAATGCTGTCAAGTGGTGTGTGGTGCTTAAAGCGGAGAACAGAGGAGGTGTCAAACAAAATGCCACAATAAAGTGTTGTTTGGAGATGCTGGTAGACATGACTGTAGTCAGATAGTTGGGATAAACCTGTGGTTTTCTGCCTGTTCCGGTAGATTCTCAGAGAGAACATGTGTCTGTGGTAGAGTTGTATTACATTTGAGAATCATATTAATGTAGAATTGTAAAATAAATGTAGAATAGAGCCCTTTGTGCATTGTGAATCTTAACTTTTATGAGACACTTTGACTTTCAAGGATCTCTTCTGCTGCTTCAATGAACCAGTTAGATATCCTCTAATTCAATGTGTCATCACGTTATCTGCTCAATAGTTGGAAATATTATATTTCTGTATTTGTACTTCTAATTTTGTCAGCTGACTCACATACTCCTTCTAAAAAGACTGTAAGATCTGAGTCATACAGGTATACCTGTTTGTGTCATGTTTTGTATCTAGTAAACTCACTGTTATCCATTTTTTACTGCATTGGTTGAGGCTACAGAATACAGCTTAAACACTAGGATTTTGATGTGGTTTATGGTCCAAGCATTAAATCAAAAATAAATAAAAAAAATTTAAAAAATCAACACAAACTGAAATGACTGTACCATTGACTGTATAAGTAGGAAATGGACAGGGTAACCCCTCCTTTATTGTCTTCCCCATAGGAAGTACCCGCGGGTTGCAAGAAGTTCAAAGTCCCATAGACTTCCATTGAGAAATAGACAATTATTTTTGAGTCATTTTGTTTGTCAGAATAACCATTCTTGATCTGACGCATTCTTCTTAAATCTTCTTTCTAATACTGTTTTTTTTAAATATATTTTTTTCTTTATTGCAAGTAAGTCAAGTTATAAACTGACCAATCAGATGCCTCATTAAAAGCATGTGGTGCCTGCTGGCCCCGCCTTGAATGTTTGACAACTTTTTCCATGCTAACTTTCAGTTGGAGGGAAGTGTACTTGGAACAAGCCGGAACAAGCTCACTCATGATTGGCGGCAGTAGTTCCTCTAAAAACGTGACTCAGACCGACTTGGACTAATCGCTGTCGAAGGGTTGTAATCAGTTGCAAAATGGTGGTAGACGTATCAGGAAGTGACACAGAAGACTCTGGCCTGATTACGCGAGGGTTCAAGGTAAGGCATTTCCTACAGGGACTACAACACTTGTTATGTCCATATCATACCTACACAGTCAATGGACTATTTAGATGACAACAAACCAAGATTATATACATTTATGTGTGATATGGGGCCAGGGACTGAGTCTTTTGGATCCATATGCAAACGTTTTACTGAAGTGGAGCATGGGCAAAACATAATACGTTGTCTAAATACAGGCAAAGGTCAAAATCACAAGGGTGAGGCAGGTAAACGAGGAAACAGGCAAAGGTCAAGGCACAGAGGTGGAAAGTGGGAATAATATTGCTCAGAATGTCTACCAGACAAAATAAGACTTTGCAAAATAAAAGTGGCTGGTGGTTGTTTAAATACTGGATGTTACTGATGAGCTGATGGTGATCAGCTGTGCTGGAAGGAAGGTGGCTGATGGGACTTGTAGTGAGGAAGTGGAGGTCAAAACTCTGGTGAGGGCTCCCTCTGGTGGACAGAAGTGAGAGCTGATGGTTGAATCATGACCCAGTTAAAGTAAGAGTGAGAGTTAACTTTACAAAATAATCAACTGACAGTCCCTAAAGTGATATCTGGTGTTTATGAGTCCAACAGCTGAGGGGACAAAACTGTTCTTGAGATAGTAGATCCTGTTCCAGTTGGACCTCAGTGGTGTAGTCAACGGTCACTCGTTTGCAAAGGAGACCTTGATTTAAAAAATAAATAAATAAATAAATAAAAAAGTAATAAGGAGTAGTCTTAGCAAGGCAGTACACCTACAACAATATTCACAATGTCGAACAATCGTTCCTTGGCTTTTACTAAACAGTACTATACCTTTATGCTCTTACACTAGTTTGGCTTGCTCTGCTTTAGAGAACTTCTCTCCCACAATCACACTATGAAACTTCCTGCCATCATAACACTTTCTACTGATCTGTGTGCTGATAACACGCCAGATGGTTCCTCTCCTCTTGAGCGTGGTGGTCATTACATCCAACACTTCAAAATTAAGTTTAATTTCTGATTTGTCACGCTACACTTTAGAGTTTCCTACATCAGCTGAGTCTATCTTAAATGAGCTCAGACTTTTCTGGTCCTAAAGAGTTGTGGTTTGATTCATGGTGTAGTTTGCCCTTTTGAATGACAGGACAGATCATGTTTATTGATTTGCTTAAGTTTTGAGCTAAATCAGGGGGAAGTTTATGCAGTAAACTGAAATGCTGTGTCACTTTCTGTTGGACTACTAGATAAAGATCTCATGTCTTTATCTATTTTAGGTTTTTTATGTTTTCTATCTATCCCCCGATGTCACAGCCAATCATCCGCCTCCACCTAATCCCTCTTCTGGATCCTCCTTGTTTACACCAACCTTGACAACATCAATAAACTCCTCTTTAATCTTCGTTCTGGCCTCTTTCTTGCTAGTTCCAACGTTAGTATCCTTTTACAAACATTCTCACTGTTTTGCGTAAACATGTTCAAACCATCTCAATGTACTTTCCGGTTCCGGGTCTCGAGCAGACATGTGCCAGACGTCCTCCAGCTCTCCTCAAGTATTTTAAATTTGCTCATAAGCGACTTTTATCACCAAGCTGCTGCAGAACAACTTCCGCAGCGAGGAGAGTTGAACATGACACAACAGAAAAATTTTTGAAGCCGAATCGACGGAGCTCAAGATCGCACTCGTGGACGTCTTTTTTAATGAGAATATTTTAAAACTTTCTTGGCATTAACAAATGAAATTATTCTTACTTATTACTTTTTGTATTATTATATTAATTCTTTGATTAATACAATCTGCATAAATTGTATTTTAATGAGAATACTTAGATTATTGTTACCGATTAATATAAATGATTTGTCTGTGGAGGTTTTGAAATTTGATGAAATCAATAATATTAATGCTCCTTTATAACTTGAATCTGTTATTGTAGAGTAATTAGAGTAATTCCTTAATTAATTCATTTATTCATTCATTCAGTTTGGCGTGGCTGTTTAATGATTTTGGAAAATTTGTGATATGTATTGTTTTTTTTTTTTTTTTTTTAAGCTGCCATAATGACTTTTATTTTCTTTTGTTTCCCTGTGAGATCAATAAAGTTCGATACAGTTAACTTGAATTTTTAGGAAGAATTTAAACCAGTAGTGACAAGTTTATCTCATAAAATGTATCTGTTTAGTTAACTGATGACAACGGACAAAACAAGCACAATTCATTTAAGCTTTTCTGACAATTTCCATTTTTACTACTTTTTTTAAACACCCCAAACCCCCTCGATTCTGGAGGGTGTTCATGTATGGAATTCTGCACTACAGTTTTGGGCCACATTTAATTTATGACAATGTTTTGGAAGCTAATTCATCTATCTAATTTGGAAGTTTGATTTTGGGAAGATTAAATTTATATAATCAGGCAAAGATGGCATCAAATTAATCTGCAAGTTTAAGCTGAATCAAAGTTATTGTTATTCTCTTGCAATTTGTGCAATTTTAGAAAGCTACACTTGTTATTATGGGAGAGCACAATAATCCTTTCCATATGTCCTCTGTGACACCCATCAGGTTATTCTCAGGGAGTATCTTGTGATACACTGTCTTTATGTTTTTTATACCTGCATATGAAATTGTTTAAAGGTTGATGAATTGATTACAACGTCCAGACTATGAAGATATTAAATCTGCTACTCACAAGTTGCTTCATAAAGCTACATATGTTGTTGCTGCAGATCCAGAGATTTTCTATTGTGATATTTCCTGCAATGATATCAGGATCAAATTAATAAAACTGTCAGTCTGTGTGTCCTGTTCAACGGCGCCACAGATAACAGAGATGTATCTGCTTCTTGCTTTTTCCAGGTGGATGTCAGTGTTCTTTTTAAAGTGAAATTTTAATAGCAAATGTTTATTTGAATTATCAGTCAAATGTGAAGTTTCATGCACTGCATGTTTATTGTTATGAATGTGAAGAGAGTCGTACCACCTTTGGTTAACCTTTTTGTCCGTCATGGATAAAAAATCCTGTTTTGAAATATGATAGGTGTGAGTAGATAATTGCTCTGTCTGACTGAGAGAAATTAGACTGCAACATAAATGTCATGAGCACAGATGGGTAAAGACACACACTCAAGGTAAAGTAGCAGGAGAAAGGATCACAATCCACTTTTTTTTTTTTTTTTTAAGTTGTGAACTTTCCAATTCTACTCAGGAAAAGCAGGAGTTACCTGAGCTGTCCTTAGTGGAGTCAGAAGGTCATTTTGGTGTTGTAGAACCAGGAAGGAGAGGATTTGAAAGCTAGATAGCCTCTGGGAGAGCTGAGCTCACTGAGGAGTGCTGCTAAAAACTGACTTGGTGGGAGCAATGGAGGCGGATGGCTCCTGCTGTGTTCACCAGGAACAGGGCTTCTCATTCAGTATGAGCAGCCAGAGGTTTGGAGAGGAGAAGGTGCAAACAGGGGCTGACAATAGAATTTAAAGTTGGAATTTTTGCAAGAAAGATTTATTCAGAGCGACTTAAAGTTAGTCTTTCCTTCAAGTTCTGTCTCACTCAATCTCCTCGCAAAGCAATGCTCAAATTAAAAACCTCATGGAAATGTTTAGATATGTATAGGATAGCTTTAGGTTGTTAGTAAAACAAAATATATATTAGGAAAAAATCAATCATGCTGCATCAGCAACCTTTAACGTTTAAATAGTCGATTTCTCACCAACCACAACCCGAAAGGAGCTCCAAAGTCTATGACACTGCTTAGTATAATGTCATTGTTGCTAGTATAATACATATAAATGAACTATTGTTTTCTTCCATAAATAAAACATAAAGACAAAACACCAGTTTTTCAAAATGGAAAATAGTTTGTAACTTTTACCTGAAGATAATGTGACTTCCTTTCAAAATAAAAGACATCCTGTGTCGCATAGTAGCGTCTCTTTGTGGCAAATGTACTGATTAAAAGAAAAAAAAAGTTATTTTTTTTACTGTTTGTGGTGCATTTCTGACAGAAATTAGTAAATTTAACAAACTAAAATTAAACCAGAGCTAATTCAGTGACCCTTACCATACCCTTTTTTAACCTTAAGGCGCTCTTGAAATCCTTCAATTTGTTCAAACATGGAAAATCTGCCTTATAGCCAAGTACACTTTAAATACAAATACTGGTTACTATCCTTAAACTATTTTCTGAGGTAAATGGTTCTCCCAGATCTGTCAAAATATTTTGTTTGGCTTTAGCAAGCTAATAACCCAAACTACTTGATATGAATTGTTGTAGTGTTATGGGTATCAGGAGCCTTTGGGAGTTCTTTAACAATATCAGTTGGTTTACGCATTTTTTTTTCTTGCTTTAATACTAAAGTTACCAGTCACTTTTCAAAATAAAAACCTTTTTTTTTCTTTAATCAGAGAGCCACAATGGAGGGGTAAAAGAACCACATGGAGCTCCAGAACCTCAGGTTGCAGACCCTTGGGCCACACTAAAAACATAAGTCTACGTATCACCCACAGACTGAAACGTCATTGCTACGGCATACATGGATCCATGCTCAAGCCATTTATCTCAAAAGGTGTTGTGTCTCTTACTGCTGACCCGTGGTCTATAAATGTTTGGAGAGTTACTGGACGATCAGTCTAAGTTCATGAAGGTGTTCTACCCTCATCTAAGGCAGGGGTGTCCAAAGTCGGTCGTCGAGTGCCGGTGTCCCACAAGTTTTCCAACCAACCTACCATTGAAGCTCCTTATTGGCCAAAGACACTTGATTCAATTCAATTCAATTCAATTCAATTTTATTTATATAGCCCAATATCACAAATTCAATTTGCCTCATTGGGCTTCATGCCTGTAGTTTTTACAGATGCACAGATGGAGTCATAAAATATGCACAATAGGTAAAAACTAAACAGACTATAAAGAACGGTCATCCCTGTCCTTAGACCCTCCCTCGCGGTAAGGAAAAACTCCTAAAAAAACCTGAGTCAGGAAAAAAAGAAGAAACCTTAGGGATTCCCACATGAGGGAGAGATCCCATCCCAGGACGGACAGGCGATACCAGATAAGTAATCAGCAGCAGATAAGCCAGGATTTCTGGAAAACCAGCAGGAGCCCAGCCCTCGAGGACTGACTGGACACCCCTGATCTAAAGTATCATCAGACAACACTACATGCATAATAATTGTTTTGACAGGAGCTCAATCCCAGAAAGGTCAATTTAATCTCTGTCTCATTTTTTGTTACAACAGGTTGAATCAACCAAGAGAGTCTAAAAAAGAAGCTGTCATTTTACAGCACATGGGATCACTTTGGGACTGAACAAATATTCTTTTTTTTTCATTTTAGAACTACAGAGTATCATAATGATGTTTGTGAAAATGACACTTTGAATCTTTACAAACTTCGACACCCATTATCACTGTCCATTCTTCACCAATTAGCAATTTTGAAGAAGTGACTCCATCTTCCTTCATGACAATTAATCACCAAAGATGGTGGTCGAAGGGGGAGTTAACCCTAAATCAAAGGATGAGCAATAATTAGTAACAACTTGGATTTGTGACAAAACAAAAAGATTTTTTTTAAGAAAAAGTCTAAAAAAATAAACTAATTCTTTATTCCTGTATCATTTCAACCAACACCAAATTGTCTGCACTGGTTCAAGCTCACGGACATACTGTAAAGAAATGGAAAAATTATATATGTATATATAAGCCTCCATCAATTCTTTTTCTGCATAACTTCATTGATTGAGACAACCGTCTCATTGCTAACAATGTGAAATGTGCCAAAATTGCCCAAACTGCCTCTTGCTGGTAGACCTCCTCCACC
Organism: Oryzias melastigma; assembly: GCF_002922805.2. Taxonomy (NCBI): domain Eukaryota; kingdom Metazoa; phylum Chordata; class Actinopteri; order Beloniformes; family Adrianichthyidae; genus Oryzias; species Oryzias melastigma. Next base: position 31,643,208 of record NC_050514.1, on the reverse strand, counting down.
CTGCGAGGAAATGTGTTTGCCTGAGCGGAAACCATGAACGTCGATGTCGGGCTGAGCGAGGAGACATCCCCCGCTCCATTGGCCAGTGAGGACAGAATGAGCAAAGTCACAGAGGAGTGCTCCTCTTTTCTGTGGTGACAGTGTTTTCCTGGCAGCTGGTTAATCGGCTGTGACTTTGGAAGATACATTTAGACTCCTCTCGTCTGCCATAACGTCCTTTTGCAGATGAGACTCTGGATGACCTGCCAAGGAGGTAGGTTCGAACATATTGACTGTCATGCATATGCAACAGCTTCTTCTCTGCGGGGGCTTTCCGGAGAAAGCTTGTGGGTGGTGGGGGCGTTACTGCAGGGATCATTGACAAAGAAGAACTTGCTGTTTGCTTTCCTGCTAAAACTTCAACCTATCTGTTTTCTTTCAGAGATAATACATGCACTTTAGCATCACTCAGCTCCAGATCGCAGATTGATGGAGGTGTTTGAATGATTTGGTCACCATAAATCAAAAGTACCATGAAGTCCTCCACTGTCATAGTAGCTGGGTCTCCATTACACAAATGGACAAACATTCCAGAAATGTCAAAAAAAAAACAAACACAATTTTGCAGTTAAACTGTTTCAATTGAATGAAAATTATGCGAATGAACACAAACTAACTCATGCTATAATTCATTAAAAAAAACATGGTGATGGATGTGAACAATACTTTGATTTACAGCAAATAGATTCAAATTTCTGCCACGGCACTAGAGCTTTTCATCAGCTATTCAGGCCATGGAGCGGCGAGCTATGTGGGAGAACCTACAGATTAAGAGATTTGGGAAATGGTGGTTGGGGATTTTAGCTGTGGATCCAACAATTCTGCATGACAAGCTCAAATTTTGATGAGCTGTGAGACCTCTTGTAGTACAGCGATGCACTGGTGTATGCACTATTGGTCACGTGTTTGAAGATTGTGGACTTTGGTTTGGTTTTCGGCAGTTATGTTTTGGGTTTTGGTTAATTTATTCAATGTTTTATGTTCGGAAACGGAATCTCAGTTGATGGGCATCAACTTGAAGAAGCTGAGGAATACGGGTATTTAGAAAGATTGCTGAAATCTGGAAACGATATGATTAAGAGATTGAGGACCGGATGACAGAAGGATGGAGACGTTTTGGGCAGTAAAACACATTCATGAAAGACCACAACATGCCTGTATGCTTGAGAAAGAAGATCATGGACACAGTCATACCATCAATGACATAGACAGAGACATTGGCTATCACAAGACGTCAAAGAGAAAAGTTAGCCGTTGCCCAGAGAAACAAGGAAAGATCAAATCCGTAATGATATAATAGGATCAAAAACAAAAGTGGAAGATGTGATTAGCACAGCAGAAGTGAAAAAAGTTGTTGGGCGCAGCATCTTGCCAGAATGAATACCAAAGAATGGAACAGGAAAGTAGTGGAATGGACTCCACGAGATGGAAAAAGAGCAATGGGGAGATCAAAGCAGCGATGGAGAGACAATATTGAGTAGAAAGCTGGAAGGGCATCGATGCAAAAAAGGAAACATTTGTGGAAGCCACTTGCCAGCAGTGGCCAGCAGTGGTCCACCACCACCACATTCTGACAATGTGACATATTGTTTTTGAAAAAAGTTTTCCCAGGGCAGTATTTTGAAATGTGCCAATTTAGATACACCTCAAAAACTACCTCCTCCAAGTGACAAAACTTTGTTTTTATATATATGCAATTTTTAAAACCATTTTCCATTGGACAAATGCTTTATCGTAAATCCATTTGCGCATTTCACACTTAACGAAATGCAGCCAGTGTCTTAAAAAGAGCTTTAACCCATCAGTGCACAGAATAAAGATAATTATGTTGTTTTTTTTCTTTTTTCTTTTTGAAATTTGTGTCAAAATACCTGACTTCTTGTTTGTTTTAAGTAGGGTTGTCATTGTAAGGATAAGCGAATGTAAGGGGTTGGTTGTCCTCCTCTGCTGCTTTTGTCTCTGGTTTGTGAATGCAACACCTGACACTGTTTGGCTATTTTTATTCTGTTTTTTTTTCTTGCATTCCTTCATCCAAATTTTTGCAAAACAAAAAAATACAAAGAAATCAAGTATAAAAGAATAGACAATAGACTGACAAGCCTTGGAAAGCAGGGAAAATATGCCACTGTGTGTCATTTAAAAACATCACCTGAATACCAAACAGCTGCATTTGATGAGCAATGCAGGAAGAAAAACACAACTGTCACATCTTTGCAACATTGTATTAAAGAGTGCGGTCAGTCCGGGCTGCTTTTATACGGTGTTTCAATCACTGCTTCACCCAGATATTTGTCACAGGATGTTTCAGCACCTGTTCTGAAGAGTCTCTGAAAACTGTAGATGTGACTAAAAACTGAGAGATCTGCACACAAACGTCATGCATAACAATAGCTTCTCTGGCGAACTTGAAGGAGTCTTTAACTGGAGACTCAATATTTGGAGATCCTCATCTTTCTGTCTCAGTTTGAAAGCTGATGCATGCGACACTTAGGCCTCCAAGGGTTCCTAAGATTTAAGTCAACACCCTTCATTCCATCTGTACATCCGAGTCTCTTCCACAATTATCTTCTCAAAAATGAACGTGTGAAAAAAAATCCTGTCTTGCCAACTGTTTGGGTATTCATTGCCCTATGAATACGCTCTAAAATGCTTTTTTTTTTTTTTTTTTACTTTGAGAAGCAAAGTCTTGTAGAGTTACACACCAAAACCTCACTACTTTTATTCACATTTTATTTCAAGTTTGTGTATTTTTTTTAAGTACAGTACAACATTGGGTACACACACAGAAGGAAATGGAATGAAGAATTTTAAGTTGGGACATCGCATAAATAAGAAAAAAAAAAAACGTTACTAGCTTCAGGGTCAAAGAGTCATGCTTCTTTTGTTCATCATTATAAGGTCTAAAAGCCAATGGCAATGCAAATCATCTTGGCTACTTTATTTCATGTGACCCATTGTGTCAAGTCCTCATCTCTACAACAAACAAACATGGTGATGTATTTTCAAAAAATAAAACGGCTCAAAATATAGCGGCGTAACAACAATTCTATTCATATCATAATTTGTGGTTGTAGATGCGATTCATGGTGGATATTGATTCATTTTGAACGATTCGATTCACTGATGTAGAATTGATTCAGGACATCTTTAGCCAAAACTAATCAAGTGTAAATTAAATATGTGTAAAAACAAACAATAATTAATTTCAAATCTAATCACATTTTAGTTTCATGAAGATCAGCACACAGTTGTTTTTCCACAGCAAAATAAAACAAACAGAACCTTATTAGAGCATTCTACCACACTGTATGTTTCTTACGTGTCCTGAAATTCAGTGTTTCCACAGATTGGACCGTAATGATGGTTGCTCATTATTTGCAGCCATCACATGTGTATTGTCTGCTGGGACGGCACTTGATTTTTTTTTAACAATATAGTAAAACAAACCTACTGTATTTAAATAAACCCTGTATTTTCCAAGATCAATATAATCGATTTCTTTCATTTTGAAAAGATTTAGTGATGATATGGTCGATCCAATAACAACTTACCACAGACAGATCAATCTGGTTGGATGGTAAGAATTTAAATTGATACATTTGATAAATAGTTACACCTCCATTAAAATGTAATAGCATAGTGAAACATTGGATCAATAAACAAAAATCCTGTAATTTGTGATGTTTAAAAATATTAGTTAGTAAAATTTTGACTCCAAATTTTAATTTGATGAAAACTAATCATTTTAAATGTAATCAATTACAGGATTTTTGTTAATTGATCCAATGTTTTACTTTTTTCAGTGTAAAGTTAGACTTAAATGAAAATGTAATTCAGATTTCCAGCATGCATTTTGAACTAAATGGAAATGAAAGTTTTTTTTTATTATTATTATTATTATTCCATTGCACTGAAAAACTCAGACTTTTGTTTTTGGTACAACTATTTTATATTCTTTTGACAACCAAACAGCTTTATGTTATATTATGGTTATTCTTATTTTATAGTTTCGTATATTTTCTTTTTAATGTTGTTCACCTGACTTGCTCTTGTCTCATTACATCATGCAAATGTGTTCTGATGATTGGGTCAGAACCACTAGTTAATCTTTGTTCTGACTCCCAAAAAAACTACCATGGGATTGTTGAGAACCTTTCTCTATAAAAACAATGTTGGTTGAAGAAAATATTCTCTAGTGTCATTGGGCTCTTTGAAACATGCTCCCTAATGTTGAGCAGCAGGGCTCCAGAAATGCTGGGTGAAGGTGACCGTGTGAGGCAAACTCAGGTCCAGCGTTGACACCAGGGCCTTCTGGGACTGACCTCTGTGGAAGAAGTGACACAGAGGAGGGGCAGAGAAAGAATAGTCCAGGTGTGACCTCTGACCCGAGGCAAGTTTTAACTAGAGCACTGAGCTCAGGTGTGACACTTTATCTTAATTTAAACCTGGGCTGTCTCAGCTTGGATGGGGACTTTTGTGGGAAGGTGGCAGAGCTTTTTCTGCTTTACTCAAACTCTGCCAAGGTAATGACAGAATCAAGGTTACACCGCTAAACAACCAGGTTATTCATGCTTCTGAGAAAACAAATTTAACTGGAGTCCTCATTATAACATTTAAATAGATACTGAATGGCAGCATTAACTTTTTTAACATAGGAAATTAAGATTCTTCTTTTAAAATATAGACAGATTTTACATAAACATGATTGAGATTTAGAAGATTGGCCACAGATGTTGATGTAGTGAACTAAAATAAAAGTGTGTTGAACTAAGGTTTATTTTTCAGCGTCGCATCTTACCATTTATCAATTACCATTTTACCCTCCATAACTAAAAAAAAAAACCCAGAAGTTGTGATGACATGTCACAGAATGAAAAGTGAAACTTGCGATAGTTCTCAAAGGTGTATAAGACCAGGTGAAACCATTTAAAAGTTGAAATGTAGGTGGATGACATATAGTACAGTACAAAAATAGTCACTTGTGAATGAAATAACTAAAAATTATTTTAAATATGGAATTGGTAACCATTGATTTACATTAAACAAAAGCCAGCTAATGAGCATAAGAAAATATCAATATTTATAGTGACCCTCTTTTTCACTTTAACAACTTTCACCCAGTTTTGGAAGAACTGCACAGGTAGAGTGTTCTTACATAACTAACCACAGAACTTCTGTGGATGTAGAATTTTGTTTCCCATCCCTCTGTCTCTTCATGTAATTCCAGACACACTTGAGATCTGTGGAGGACATACTATTACCTCCAATACTTCCTGTTGGACTTTATCCTGAACATATTTCTTAAAAACGATGACTGTATGTTTGGGGCAGTTTTGCAGAATTAATCTTGGACCAATAGTAAGCCTAGCCGATGGTTCTGCATGGTGGATAAATGGTAAATACGCTTCTCTACTTTCCTTGAAGGCCCAAAGCGCTTTACAGTCACACACACATTCATACATTGGTGGCAGCTCAACTGACGAACATTGGCATGAACCTTCCAGCAGAGGCAACGTGGGGTTCAGTGTCTTGGCCAAGGACACTTCGACACATTGGGGGGCAAGGCGATAATCAAACCCGCAATCTTCCAATCAGGAGTCGACCGCTCCACCAAGGCGGCCCCAGATAAGTGTTTGCCTGGATTTCTCAGCATTATAAACACGATTAATCTTGAGCAAATTTCCAACTCCATTTGCAGAAATGTAGCCCCAAACATTTAAGGAAACATTTACCATTCTTCCTTGTTGTCTGCAAATGGTCATTATTGAATTGCTTTCTAGTCCTTTATCTTCTGCTTTGGCCAAAGATTTCAAACCTGCAACCATTTTTCTCCATCTCAGTCCCTGTGTTTTCCTTCATCCTTGAGTTGCTTTGCCTTGTTTCCACGTCGGAGGAATGACTTGTTGGCCCCAACTCTTACATGATGCTCATTTCTTGACAGATTCTTCTGGACAACAAGAGGTTGTAACCAGGTTTGGTTAATTTCAGCCATTTCTGCTCTTATGGGACTCTTGGATATGCTCTGGTTTGAAAGGTTAATAACTTTGATGCGTCTTTTATCCGCTGCACGAAGTTACCTTGGCCTACCTCTCTATCTACAGTCCTCACCAATGCTGTCTTTGTGCGTCTTCAAAAGCACTTGAACAGCGCTTCAGTCTGCTTTGAAAGCTTTGTCTGTGAGAGACCTTGCTGACATGCTATTAATATATCATAAATTTATAGGGCAGAAAACATCACAAAGAAACTGGATCATATAAATACATAAGATTCTGTCATTTGTATGCGTTTTCTATAAGATTAATATAAAGACTGCAATAAGACACAAGCGGTTGGTGCATAAAAGTCTGTTTTTCCTCAATATTTGAGTTTCAATGGGGACTTTTATTTGTGTTCATGCATCCACCAATCATCGCTGATCATTGATTACTGATGTAATATACAGACGGGGCTTATTCTGCCCGGATGCCCATAAATTTATTCTTGGAAATGTAATAATGAAGAGTATGCATCTCATGCTTTCACTCAAAGGACTTCATGATTGATGTGTGTTGTGGTTCAGCTTGCTTATAAATCCATGGCCGTGTCTTCCTTTGGTGCATCGTATCATAACACTGTCTCTGCTGCTCCTGTACAAATTTCCTTTAAGCACTTACGGCTCAGAAGAGCACTCTATCATTTCATCACCACACACTGTCTACTTCTTAGTTTTAAAATGCTGCATAATATATGAGTGCATCGAATTCTTTTGTGGTTTACTTTTTAGACACACAGTCAATAAAAAAGGCCTTCCCGCACAAGATCTAGGAAGACTAGGGGTTGTTTTTTCACTGAGCTGTCAGAGGTTTTACTTAGCTGAACACAGCACCAAAAAATAAATAGAAAAGCAACCAAAGTTTTTATGAGTCGACAAATTCAACGATTTAAGACTCATCTTGATCACTGGAAATCACGAGTTAAACGGGACTCAAAACAACTAAAGAGAAAACCAAGAAAGCAAAAAAAAAAACATAGTGACAATGATATAAAGGAAACGGCAAACTTTTTAAAGCTTTTTGTAATTTCCCGATGAATTTGTTGCTACCAACTCCCCACCACCCATTCCTAAAATCAGTGCAACCAGAAGTACAAAATGTTTCAATTTCAAAAGGGATCAGCGGAGGCTGGTTTCAAAAGAAAGCAAATGTGCTTTTCCTCTGATGTTCTTAATTTAAGTTTGATTATTTGGGGTTATTTAGTCTTCCTCTTGATTGGCAGGTGGGTGGACCCTCAGGTGGATTCATCAAAGCGATCATATTACTCTGTCTAATCTAATTGGCCATCGTTGGGGTGAGTGGAGTAAACTTCAGCCAATGTTCACGTCTTGTCTTAAGCTCACTTTTTCTAGTTCAGGATCCAGTGGTGACTGATGACTCCGGCACTGTACATATGTGTGTGGTTAAAAACCCACTCAGGTCATCTTTTGACGTACTGTAAAAGTGTTCACAGTGTTTTTGTAATTATAATTATGCCCTCTTTTTATATTGTTTTTTTTTTTTTTTTTAACCAAAATCAACAAACCTGTGTCATTTTCTAGGACATAGTTTCTGTAGAGCGATAGTAGTCCATTAGAATTCTCATCTGAGTTGGGGGCGGGACTGCTGGCGTGGAGTGATCCTGCCTTCACTTCCCATTAAAGAGAGCTGCTTCCACGCTCTCCTGCTAGCTTACAGACCCTCACTCTCCAAAACTAATGGTGCAACAAAAATGGCAAGCAATATTGAAGCTATCCAGTCGTACAGTTTTGAGGCACATCCCAGCTCAGACGAAGAAAATCGAGTCGTCAATGTGATCAAGTCGTCTTTAAGTAGATGGTGCGAAACATGTCCTTGTGTCATTTTTCTGATGGTGGATGACATATATTAATAAAATTAAGCTCAAAATGATGTTATCCAAGTTTTTGTGATCCAGGAGCAAACCAAAAGAAATGAATTGAAATAGTACATTTTACAAAAAAAAAATAATAAATTCATTGGAGGGGGTCTTTAAACCTTATCTTTAAAAGTATGATATGTTTGAATTCAATGAAGCAAAAAAGATTCAGAATTCCACAATAATCTTGACAGTTCAAAGTATTACAGATCAGAGCAAACAAACGAGAAAAAAAATGGGATAAGAAAAGTAAATAAATCAAATTTAAAAGCAACTCCTCCTTCCTCTGTCTTGCACTAGTTCACTTTAAAAAAAAAAAAAAAAAAAAAACATGTTCACTTAAAATTAACTTTTTCCAGAAACACTTTTGCAACCAAAAATCCCACATGCAGGAGCGTTTGGTTAAAGTGTTAACTAGCTTAATGAGACTCGTGTGCGAAGATAAAATCTGCCATCATAGCCGTGTCTAAATCTGAAAACATGAAGGATTTTTTTCAAAGGTCACACAAGATACAATTAGCAAGATACTGTATGACGCCAGTACTTTCATTGTTAAGCAAGTGTAGAATAAACTTTTTTGGTGTTTTTATAACAAGGATAAACCAATTTGAACTTATACAGGAAGTTAGAAAGTTATGTTAT
>NC_050514.1:31618787-31634551 GCF_002922805.2 Oryzias melastigma | reverse complement strand
CTAAAGAAAAAGTAATCTGAGAGGTATCTTTATATACTGGTTTTATTTATGACTCATCAAATTAAAACAACTAATGATGGCAACATCTGGACAAAGGAACATGAATAACTGGAGAAATACAGCAAATTTGGGGAACTGGATGAAGCTTGGAAGGTGAAGGTGGCAGTGATGCCTGTTGTGATCAGAGCACTCGAGGCAATAACCCCCAAACTGGAGGAGTGGCTACAGCAGATGCTTGGAAAAACCTCAGACATCTCTGTCCAGAAAAGTGCAGTGCTATGGTTAAGAAACTGTAAAGGACCTTCAAGTTTCCATACAGGCCTCTAGAGGATCCAATCCTGGGTGTGAAACCTGGACAGTTTTATTTATTATGCAAAGAAAATGTGATATATTTCAAACATGACAATGTCTTAAAGTTCCAAGTGATTGATAAGAGAAAACAACACATTTACAAAGCTTTTACAAGCTAATCTACGTGGGTTAGTGTGTGAAAACAATACAAATGCATGGAAGAAAAACAACTGATTATACTGTGAAATTATTGAAATGCAACTTCGGCAAAGATATGACCCCAAAGAATGAGCGAGCCATGCACGATGGGGAGAAATGGAATAGATACTGAATGTAATTTGCATTCTAATTTTCACTTAAGTTATTACCAAGATAGCAGAGCCGCCGCAGATATCGCCAGTGATGACCCCTGAAATGATTTTAAATTACAATCCTCAGCAGACCCCCACAAACAGAGAAAATATCCCAAATATGCTGCCGTCGTGTCAACAGCCCACAAAAGGAGATAGCAGGACCAGTCTGCTTCCTGGTTATTGCTTTGATCTGTACTTCAGTGTTACTTTACATAACTGAATATTTTCTAATAAAAACACACTAGATCTTTTAAACTCTGTGTTTTTATGATGATAGCATTCAGCCAGCAAGTAAGTACTTTGATTTTAGCAGATATTAACTTGCTCTCTCGGCGATCCTCTGCAGAATCTGTGGATTTCTCTGGAGGTTGTCATCAGACAAACACTTGAGCTTTACCCTTAGAGAAATAATTAATTCGATGCAGACTTTCTTTAATCCATCTACATAAAAAAGAAACTTTGTTTCTTTCTAATTTATTTGAAAGACTGTGTTGGACTGAACCTGTGGATCGAAAAAGCAAAAAGCAGATAAAATCTGTTTTCGAGGAAATTTTCATTTTTATTTTTTAAAGGGGTAGCCGTCGGGACTTGTGGACGGCTATCGCTCTGCCATGAGGGGGCGCTCTGGAGCACAGAAGTTTACATTTAAATGTAAGTAATGTCTTTTTTCTTGACCAAACAAGGAACCAACAACTCTCCACTCAGCTTCTGCATAAAAAGAGAAGGAAGGCAAACAAGACAGAGACACGGAAACAACAGGAATCCCAACAGATCTTTTTTTCGTATTTTTTCCTTTTAAGAAGGGACAGGCTTAATCGTGGAAGTTTGGGACAAACTCTGAGTGACTTCTCAGTATTTTGTCAAATACCAAGAGATTTCAGTTTATGCAAAAACAACCAAATGACATATTAATCAAATGATGCTTAGGTACAGTCTACTTTTGATCTAAATAAATACGTGAAAACCAGAGCAAGCGTTTTCCTCTGTTGTTCTCTGCCAACTCTGAGGCGGAGGAAACTCCCAGGCTAATTAAAATCAAATGAAAACAAGAAAAGACGTCGCCTAAAGCTGAGTGGAAGTTAAATCACAACTGTGTCTCTGTGTGTTTGACTCTTGCTGTGAGTGTACTCATGCAGAAAATCAAAATAAAATGTTGCATTGTGGTTCATCGAACATGCAAATGAGACACGAGCAATCAGAGCTTTACAGTTTGCTTTTTTACATTATTCTCCTCATTATTCTCCCACTGTCAATGTAATTCTCAACGATGCTGCATTTTACAGTTGCAGTGTTTAGGACATCAGTCAGCAGTTTTTTTTTATTTTTTTTAAGTTCATTTACATTTTGGTGCATAGAGTAACCTAATACAGCTGTTCTTTGTTAACATGCAGCTTTATTTACTTAATAACATATTAAACTAATGAAAATAATGTTTAAATTGTTAATAATTCAAATATTAATTACTGAACTATTAAAGGGAAATAAAAGTAAAAAATAAATAAAAATTGGAGTAATTTTTTTCCCTAATCACTGTCAGGTTCGCAGCAGATAGTAACTGATTATTTTTTTAATTCTAAAAATTGAAGTTTTTTTTTTTTAATTTTAGGTAATTTTTCTTTGTAAGAATTGAAGTACTTTTTTAATTACTATCTAGTGGGCACCAGAAAGGAACTGAAAAAACGTTGAGTTTTTAGGAAGAACATTTTCACTTACATTTTTAGAACAAAAAAACCAAAAAAAAAAACCAAGTTTAAAAAATACTTTTGTTTTTTGCAAAAAAATGAAGTGATTTTTTTTACTTCCATGTCCCTTAAGGAGCTCTTTAATTAATGAAATAAATAATATATAATATAAAAACGATTGATATGTAATATGCCGATAAAGCCATATGACGGAGAAATGTTTTAAAAGAAAAAAACTAAGTCCAGATGCCATGACTCAATTTCAAGATGACATCACCTGGATAAATAAGAACCTTCATCAACACAGATGTTAAAAATATCCTACGAGTATTATATTTAAAATTTACTTTTTTATATTCTTATAAAGCCACTTTGCTGTGCTTGACACATTTCTTTTTATGTTAAAGCTTTAAATTGAAAACCTGAATAATCTGGTTCTTTCAAACAGCTGTAAGAGTGAAGATGGGTGCTTGCAATTTTTAACTTTGTTCACTTTTCTAATCAATGAAATAGCAATCCAATCATCATTGAAAATTAAAGAGAAAAACTCTGTTTTCTTAATAAAAAAAGTTTATTGTCAGAAGTGAAACAATTAAAAATCATTTTAGGTTATCACATTGGGATACTTTTTCCCAAAATATTTTAGTCATTACATATTGTAGAGTTTTATTTTTTTTTACCTTCAGTGAACAGCTTTAGTTGTTAACATTCATTTTTTTTTTTTTTTTTTTTTTTTGTGAAATGCTGTTGCCCTAATGACTAAAACAACTAGTCACTAAAGCAACTATAGAGTCTAGTCGGCTGAAATGTTCAGTAAGAACAGACAGACCATTGAAATAGGAAACAGACTCAGACGTACATTATTTAGTTGAACCAGTAAAGGGAAAAAACTATTGATATTTATTGTATTTTATCAGTCATTCTTTTCTAACTTTTATATATCAAGTTTAAGGAGGAAAATGTAGCTTTGAAAGTTTTATTTTGCTTTTCCGTTTTGTTTTCAGATGTGGAGAAGCGCTCTGGTTTAACACAAAGCAGCAGTGAAGCAGCGTCAGTTAGACATGTCTAATCAGCATCATTACTGGTGTAATTACTGTCACGGATGCTCAGTGGATTAATTTAATGCATAAGTACACTGACAGAGAGCGGGGATTCGTTCATATTGTGGTTACTGTTGATCAGAGAGAAATGGACTCCACAAATTGTGTCTTTTTTAATACATCTTTGTTGTGATTGCCAACTTCAAAGCTTTACCAAACTATTTCGATCATCCCTTCTTCTGCAGTCCAGGTGTGTTCAAGAGAAGCCAGTAACTGGGCCGAATGAGAACGCCAGTTTGAGACCCTGTTCTATAGGCTTACCTAGTGGTTTACAACCTTGATGTTTTACGAAGACCGCCTGCATCCCACGTAAAGGTTTGACCATTTTTCACCTAAAAAACAGCCGGTCCTGACTAGTTGGCGCTCTGGGTAAAATGCCGGACTATTCTGTGATAAACCTTCAGACCAGAGAAAACAAGAGGTTGTTGAAAACAACAAACTTGACACAGACTGACAAAAGTCCACAAACTCCAATGGACTAAGAACTAATCGTTAAACCATTCCTTCTGTGGATGATCATAACATAAACCAGGTTGAACTGTGACTCAGGGAAAAGAGAAACGTGTGATCCAATCAAACCTTACACTTGGCTTCCAGACAAGCAGCTGATCAGCTGACATGAGAGATCGGGCAGGTAAAGCTCCAGCAACTCAAAGAGCATCAATAAATGATCAAGGCAAAGAGAAAAAAGAGAACAGAACTCTGCAAATACTGGCAACGACCCAAACTCTGCTGGCTCAAAAATGTGCATCTTTGATTGGTGATGCAGACCGATGGAAACACACGTTTACTTGGTCAGGTTTTCCTTTAGTCTTCTGTTTGATCCAGCTGGTGACAGGAAGTAGATTTATGACAATTTCTGAACTTTCCAAGGCATAAAACTGACTAAAGCATAAATAAAGTCATTGAGTGTTTTAGGTTGTGAGAGGAAAAGAATCCCCATCAGTGATGCACATTTCATCTTTGCGTCTCCTCTGGAACAATTTTTACCTCCGGCAGGAAGACCCATTTTACAGGCCAACTGTTGGCCCCATCGGGCACAATCACTCTGCGGTCCGTTCGTTCTCCCCCAGCCGTGGTTAATTACGACCACTTTAGTCAATAGTTAGAACTAAGTCATGAAACAGAGCTCCAATGTGGCCCTTTAAAGAGAGGCCAAATCTATTTAGGAATAGAAAAGACCGAGATGGCAGGAACTGGAAATAGTAATAGATGAAGTAAAACCTCTTTAGTGTTTTATTCTTATATATAAATATAGATCATAATGGGGAGGTCAAGTGTCTAGGCTTTAAGATTTTTGAAGAGATCTCATCTATGTAGTAACACGGTTACTTTAGGAAAGGACAAAGAGTGTTCTTTAGGTTTGTTGTTCATCTCATTATTGTATTCTTGTTAAATCTGATGTCTGGTACTTGGTGCTGCGCTGCACTGTGATGGAGGCCTTGCTGCTCCTTTTTCCTTAGTCAATGTAATTCAAAGTGATAGATTTTTGGCATTTTTATGTTATCGTAACAACTTTTGTCAAAAAATAATCAGATTAATCAAACTTTTGGATTGTGATTAATATTGATTTTTTGCAGCGTTTTGCTGAATTTTATGACAAAATCCAAAAAGCTTCAATAAATGATCAAGACAATGAGAATAAAGATAAAAAAAAACACTACAAATACTAGAAACATCCCAAAATCTACTACAGAGTTCATGATTTTCTGTTTTATTGTCTGACATTTTATAATGTGTTAACTTAGATATCCCAGAAGTGGAATTTGTGGGCACAAAACACGTCAACAGTAAGACGTGTAGAACTTTAAAGACTTATATTTGCAGTATTACTCAAAGAAAAGAATATAAAACTTCAAGGTACTGAAATAACATAAGAAAAAAACCTTATGTTTCTGGACTTTAAGTAAATGTAAGAGTGACTTATACCATACTCAATTTTGATTGGCTGCTGGGTGTTGATGTACATATTTAATAAAGCTCCAGTCACAAATATTCAATATCACTCCACGGGCTTCTTGAAAACTAACTTTTGCATAATCATCTGGATACAAACAGGTAAGAGGTGAACTTTGACTCAGTACTGATGCTTTATGTACTCTATCATGACAGTGTATAGAGCGCTTTCTTTTGCCGCTGCAGATGAGGTCTTCGCCGCTTCAGTGGCTCAACAGTGTGTTATCACTTTAAACGTGCTGCACGACAAATCAAATAGTCAGCTTTGAGTGAAAAAGCGATCTAACCAAGAAAATAACAAGAATAAAGTTTAAAATATTGGTTTGAAATTGAAATCTTTTTTAAGTGACCATATTATAAGTGGGGAAAAACCAGAAGAAGTGTTCTTTTTTCAGAAATTAAAACACGCCGCGGAAGCCTCGCAGAGCGGAAGATGAAAGAGTGATTAATTTACTTTAATAAATATTAACACATTACATTTTTTTTGATTAATTGACAGCCCTAATTTTAACATTTCTCTTCTATATTGACCACACATATCACATAATAACAAGAAAATCGTGAAATATTTTTGATGCAGGTGTTGGCACAACACATCACTGGGTGTTTTAAAGTTATCTTTGGTTTTCATAATTTACTTCTGTAAATTGTTTTTTCCTGTACAGAATAAGACTGATTTAGGACCTTTTAGAATTTTTTTTTGACTTTATTTTGTGATTGAAAATAACCCCTACATTTTCAATTTTCTTTTTCTATTTTAGAGAATCCATTTTTTTATGAGTTTTTTTTTCTCTGCTAAATACATTTCTCTGTAAAATACATTAGTAAATTGGCTAAATTAATGAGTAAAAACCTCAGTCGGACTGCAATTAAAGCTCATTACACTGTTGTTGTTCACAGCTGCGGAAATGTGTTATTGTCCAGCCGATCTTCAAGGTACAGTAGAAGCTTTGCTTGACTAGCTGCATATTTTCTGGCCCACTGGGAACTGACTGATGTCCACCCACTCCCGCCTGACTTGACCACATCCAGGCAGCTGCCCCAGCCCAGGCCAAATGGGTCTAATTCTAGGTGACACATTTAGCGCATGATTTAGCTGGAAGACCTACAGCTGTGTCCCCAACACTCAAGACGAGATCGTTGGGGCGTCTCGTGAGCATAATTAACCCCTTCATTTATGAGAATAAGCACAAACATCATGAATAATTGTGGCAGTCTGGATTAAACTAGATGTGACGGCAGACTTGGCTGACTTTGGCCTCCACATTTCTTAGGTGCCAGAGATGTCATCACTCGGCAGTCTGGAGCCTTGAAACAGGCAGAATTCACAAGAAATAACAGTGCAAAGGGAAGGAGACAGACATGAAGTCTCAGGCAATTCACAGAATCCTGTTCTTCAAGGCAGCCTGACTTTAAAAGTTCATCTAGATTCTAGAAGAACTGGCTGCTCAGCTAAGTCACTTCCTCACTTCTCACTGCCGTCTTCTTTAGAGGTGTGGTAAGAAAGTCAACTCATTAACGGACTCAATTTTGTATCATGGATGTTTTCTTTGACTCTTCTTTCAAATCTTCTGTTCACTCTGTTCAGATTGTGAACTTTACTGTCTTCAAAAAGGGGTGTCCACTTAATGAGGAGTCCTGGTCTGGCTCCTTGCCCCAATACACCAATCACAGCACTCCTTACATATAGGGATGTAGTTAAAAATCGATCCTAAGATTTATTGCGATACTTCATTTGGAGACACTGGTGTCAGTTTTAATACTAACAATATTATACCCAGCAAACATTTCAATGTGGGCCCCATATGGTTTACCTTTGGGCAGAATTGGTGGGCCCCAGTTGGGTTTGTCCGCGGGTTCCATGGAGGCCCCACCTGTGTTTGCCCACACTGCCTTGAGTGGGCACTTGGTAGTCTGGCTGGCTGGGCAGCGGCGCTCCCTAACTCGCTAAGCTGTCCATCAGGCGGCTGGGCAGACCACTGTGTTCCCACCTAATCCAGTGCGGACAAACCCACTTGGGGTCCACCAATTCAGTCCAAAGATTAACTATATGGGGCCTAGATTGAAATGTTAGCTGGGTATTCATTTATTTTTGAGTATCTTTCAGTGTCTTACTGCTGCTTTCTACTCAAACCTCCGATCGCTAGTTGGTATCGTACCACATTGAGCCTCTTTGAGCAGCTCTACTCCCAATCATAACAACAAGATCTCCAGAGAATCACCTTGTGATAAATGTTCAGTCAGCCTCATTGTTTTTTGTAGTGGGCTCAGATAAAAATGAGTTAAAAAATACAGCTGAGCAGTGGGTCACACATGGAGCTGTGGCTTAAAAAAATGTAAATTGTTCTAATTAAGTCTTGGGATATATTTTGATATTCATTGTATCGTGAGACATGTATCGCGATAAATATTGTATCACCAGACTCCGGCCAATACACACCTCCACTTGGACCACATTTCTTCTTTTCTGTCTGGGTCTTGAAGTATTTTATTTTATCTTATTTTTTTATTGAACCTTATATATATATATATATATTAAAAATGATTTTCTTATGCATATTTTGTACATTGTTCGATGACTGCTTTTTATTTGCTTGTTTTTCAATTACTTTTTTTCTTGTCTATTACCTTGTTTTATTCTTTTCATAGTTTACTAAGACAGTTAACAGTCAAGGCCTGAAGACTACAGAGATATGAATGAAGCTGCATTGAGGGAGGGAACCTTAGAATCAATAGTATTGGTCCAAAGTTGGCTGCTGGTGTGAAGGTATCCAATAGGCTGTAAGTGTGCGTGCTGGCAGTACCCTCTGTTGGCCTGAAAGACCCAGACCCAAAGGGTGGTTGACTCAGACCATGTGGTAGAGCTGCACAGACGATGGTCTCCAAGCCGTCTCCCTCTGTACATTCATTTGGTTATTTTAAGTTCTTGGATTGGGCTTTTCTTTTGACAAAAAAAAAAAAAGAAAACGGAGAGACAATTTAGGGGAACAGGGAGACGTCTCAACAGTTTTGTCTTCAATGCGTAACAGATTTTGTCTCAGGGTATTGCTGGGGTTTAAATGAATGGGAATGGAGAACTACGACGGACGAGTTTAAATCCTTGGGATCTCGCTCATGATTGAGGAAAGATTGAAGCATTGGTGCAAAAATCTGTTGTTATGTTTCTCCATCAGATACAATATCATCGATCAACCCTACTGCCTATAAGAAGTTTCCATTCTGACAGTAATTTCTGGCCATGAAACAACACTGACCATAAGAGAAAAGCAAGTAAAATGTGTCACATTATTTCTGCATGTTGATGAGTAATTATGCTAATGAAGGACACATTAGAGATTCATCACGTTAAGCAGTGTCAGAGATATTTCTGAACTGGAGGACACAGCTGAGAAGTAGCCCTTAAACATATGTTTGTGTTTTGTATGACATGGGAGAATTCAATATGGTGAGTGGGAGTTTGCATGTGTTTGCTGAAGCTGCTAGAATTTAATAAGACAGATGGGACTTTTTTTTGAGTATCAGCGCTATATTGTTGAAGAAACAAGACGTATGTTTCTTCCTCTCGTCAACAACACACATTAGTATGTTCTGCACACATCCATTCTGTTTGCGTTCTTTCTTTCACCTCCTTTGCTTTCGTTTCCTTTTCTGCCTTCAGTTACAGTCTTTTAGAAAAAAAAGAGCCACTTTCACATCCAGAAAATAAACTCAACAGAGGTGTATTGCAGATTTCAAGAGAGAGGCAAGGCGTGAACCTTCAGCGTGAGGCTTTTACTGCAGGGATTACATTGTTCAGCTTGACAGTAAAAGCGAGTCATAGAGCAGACAGCCAGAGCCTCAGTGGAGAAAGCAAAGAACAAAAATGATCCACCTGTTCAGACGCTCTCTGCAGGCAGGCTAAGTCAGAGCCGTGCAGTTGAGGCAGTTATTCCTACCGGTGGTCTGCCGGTGATGACTCACCTGAGAACCTGAAGGCGTAAAACATTATGAGGAAAGCTTTAGTACCAGATGTAGTTGTCATGTGATAAAGTTTCCTGCAGCATCAACAGATGGATTTGACTTCCAGAGAAAAATGTACATGAAAACAGTCAAGTAAGGAAATGGAGGTCAAAAGGTTCTTTTTACCACAAATGTGTCCTCAGGGAGAATTTATTGATATATGACCTATTTGTTACATGAAAAACAATCATTTTTAGACGATATATTGGCATTTCTAAATAAGTAACGGAAGTTCGGCTCTATGAATCTCGCCAGAGTTGCCACTCTCTCGGGTTTGTTGCATTGTTGCGAGAAGTGTTAAGGACCGCTCTCCTCGCCATGTGACTTTATAACTTCATGTGGTTCACCGGGAGGTCACAGGTGACTTTGTTGTCAATAAATTCTCGAACTACACCAAAGAAGGATCATTCAGAGCTTGAAGCACTGCCTCTGGCAGTCAAGAGGGAAGAAATGGAACCAAAATAGAATAAAAAGCACAAGTGTCAAACTCCAGGCCTCAAGGGCCAGAGACCTGCACATTTTTTTAAACTAACCAGCTTTTATTGGGAAAAATACCTGATCCAGGTAATCAGCAACAGATAAGGAAAGGTTCCTGAAAAACCAGCAGGATGCCAGTCCCCCCCCAGGCCTGCAGTCTGAAATCTACATGTCCTTTGCATGATTCAATACATTTATCAAACAAACTAATTTGTTAAAGGTCTTTAAAATGTAAAATTCTTCAAAGTCTTCAAGGCCACCACCACACCTCCTAAGTTATTTTTATTTTTCCAATAATAAGCTGAATATAGAGTCTAGGAGAACATTGATATGTGTTGTGCCCATTCAAGAGTCTGCATCCATTCTCTTTCAATGTTCTTGAAATCATCATTTTACCAGATTTAGAACTCTGGCCCCCCCGACATCCAAAACACCGACTCACTTTCAAGATTCACAGTCAAACTGTCTTCACTAAAGCATCCTCCTGATTTCATCACACAATGTTTTTTTAATGTATCTTAATTGTTGTTATTGATTTGAAATCTTTTTTGTTTTTATTCTCTGTTTTAAGGTGAAGTTGAATGTCCAGAAAGATCCCCAATTAAATTAAATCTATTATTGTAATTTTTCCCAATTACTTCTTGGCATTTCTGCCTTTTAGGAAAACAATCTCCTTCAGGGCAAAATGTCTCCATCCAAATTTAAGTAGAGAAGAAAAACCTAAAGAAGAAAAATGCTACAACACCAAAAACACAATTTTCAATGGACTCTATTTTTAAGGAATCAATGATTTAATCACTTTTAAAGTGGAAAGCCAAACTAATAAATTTGCTCAGGTAACTCTGCATGGTTGCATTTATAAAAGGATGCAAATGTTAGGCTGGTTTAGAAAGCGTAACTTATTTCCTTAAAAACAAATATATATATATATATATATATATCAAAATAGCAGAAACTACTATCTTAAAGGCTTGTATATGTGTGGATGTCATGAGGGTAAAGATGAAAAATTAATAATAAAATCTCTTGATGCTTTTTGTGTGTGTGTGTGCTTGTAAACATTAAAAGTGAACACCTCAGAGAATCGTATACTATTAGACACAACATGACATGAGAAAAAAAACATAAAACCTTTTTATGGTGGACCTTTATTTATCTAACAAATCAATTGATGAAAAAAAAAAAGAAATTCATAAATTCTTTCTATAATTCATGTTTTCTTCTATAACATTTGCTGTCCTCAGGCATTCAGGTTTGTTTTTACACTAACAAAAACTTAAGTCAGAATCTAAGAGAACGTTATCGAATTCCTTACAATTTTAAACAAATCAATACTCCTTTTTTTCTAAATAGTTTCAGAGTAAATGCCTAAATGAAAAAGATTGGTCTTCAGTCTTCCTTTTTGAGAATTGTTCTAAAAAACTCGTGTCAGGATCCATTTTTTTAAACTAAGGAATTAACAAAATAAAAGTAACCCAAAGAGCTTTATTCCGCCTCACTGAGCTTGTTAAAAATGAAAGTTTAACTAAGAAACTAAAGAAGTATATCTGTGAGAAATGCTTACCTAAAGAAAGACTTCTCTGCTTTGAAATAGCATGAAATAACCATTCAGGGTCTTCATCTGAGACCACATAAAAGACGTCAAAGCAGGATCCAGATATTTTCCTATAGCCTTTGCTGAAAAATAGTTAGATTGTTAAACCTTCGATCCAGTTGTTGCATCCATAAAGGTGTTTTTCCCCCTCTAGAAACAGCTTTTTTTATTTTTTCTTGTTCCTCAAATAAGAGGAAAAAGTCACAATTATTTTCAAGGCTAAATTGTTGTCCCACATTGAGTCACAAAAAGGTCCACTACATCTCTGTCTGCTCAGCCCTTAGAAACCTCTGACACACTCCAGAGCTCCACGGGCTCGTGGTCGCTCCTCAGAAGACAGAACGGAGTTGTACTGGAAGACCGAGATGTAAAATAAAGAGAATTCATGAAGACAGAGTCCCCTGTGCTGCACATATGTTGCTTCCCACTTCAGCAGATACACAATCCGACAGTCTCGCAAACTGTCAGGAGTCAGGAATAAATTCCTACAGGCATTTCTTGGTGAAACACATAACATAATGCAGCATACTCCAAAATGCATGCACTGCTCACATATCCCCCCACCTAAGGTCGGCTGATGTTATGTCAGTGGTCTTCTGGTTTTCTTCTTCGCCTCTGAAACTCAGCTGAAATGGTGTGGTTTTTTTTTTCATGGAAGAAGTTTGGAGGCTGAAAGCTGCTCAGTCCTATAAATGTTATGTTAACTTAGCGTTTTTGTTTTTATCATAACAGCAGGTGAGCTCACAATTTAACACAAAATCAAACCGTCAACGTCAGCTCGTCTTTTGCAAACTCAAAGGAAGATGGCGGAGATTTCATCATATGAAAATCTCAAGGTTGGTTTTCTGTTATTCATAATGCATAACTAAAAATTTACTTTAAAATCTGAAGCTTTTTTTTTTCTTTTAAAGAAGCAGAAGTGCCTGAATTTTCCTCCAGAAATTAGTCAGTTTTTGCTCATCTCAGATGTTTTCCATTTCTTTATTGAAAATATAATTGCAACTGATGGATATTATGCACTGACTAATGCGACAGACACAAGATAATTTAAAAAGAAAGGATTTAAGGTAATCAGAAGTTAGTTTCATCAATGTTTTTTTTTTTTTTTTTTTCACCAAAAAGAGCAAAATGAGATTTGAGAGAAGAGGACTCAGGTGGAGGAAAAGAGATCACACCAGAGAATGATAAGAAAAGTTATTGGATGAACTACTACAAACTGTGCCTAAAAAATCTCCAAAAATAATTTAAAAAAAAAAACAAAATTGTTTAAGGTTTCATGGAAAAAAGGTTGCTCATATCTTGTTGAAACAGCAGCAGTTTCTGCCCTGCTAATCAGAAGTGGAACAGAAAACAGGACAAAACTAACTGTGGCGTCTGTTGACACCTGAGCTTTTGCAAAGCTCTTCTTTGTTAAAAAGCACAGCTGTGGGCTTGTGTGTCAGTGTAGTAAAGCTGCACCCTTGTTGGGTTCAAAAACAACAACACATGCATGCATTTTCATAAGTATGGGTGTGCACAATTATGTACACATCAATGTGTAGGGCAGCTACAAGGCAGGACGAGTGTCATGAATATTTATTATTACCTTTAAGTGCATGTCATCTTTAGGTCTTTGCCAGTGACTCGGGCCACAGAAAGCCTGCAAATGACTCCGGGAAAGGCTTGGGCTAAGGTCGAATCACTTCACATTTGCTTTTTAAATGCTGCAATAACAGAGTCAGCCGCAAATGCAGCTGCTAATGCGACAGCGAAGAAATACAGTATGGGTGCTTCTTCCATGAAATCCACAGATCTACGGAGTCATACGGAGTAAAAAATGTGCTGTATTTTGAGGAATTCTTACTATTGTATTACACTGCATACAATGCTCCAGAGCAGGGAGGAAAAAAAAAGTATGTAGCCTGAGTGGGAAAAGTAGGACATACAA
This sequence comes from Oryzias melastigma, assembly GCF_002922805.2. Lineage (NCBI taxonomy): Eukaryota > Metazoa > Chordata > Actinopteri > Beloniformes > Adrianichthyidae > Oryzias > Oryzias melastigma. The sequence continues at coordinate 31,621,172 of NC_050514.1, read as the reverse complement.
ATAAAGAAAATACACAACATCTAAGAACAGTGAATCTGTGCTGCTCCACTTTCTGTGTAAGAAGCAAGCAGAGACCTGGAAAAAAAAGCCAAAAACTTTAATCACTGTAGTCTGGTTGGTTTTGTGGATGTAAATAAACATTTATGTGGAAATCCTTTAGACGCAGTCGTGCATTTGGAAAACTGACACTTGAGAAACAATAATAACCCTAAAAATGTCTCAAAATCACTTTTTTGTATGTAGCTTTAAAAGCTTGGTTTAAATATTGGCTAGTATTAGGAAAAAGTAATAGTAGTAAATATATATATATTTGTCATTTAAGAGTCGCCATATGATTTGTGTAATTTACAGACCTACACAAATGTAGATATTTCCCTGAAGTACATCAAACTATAAAAGCTATTTTGGATCATCTACACCAGGGGTGTCAAACTCAAGTCGTCGAGGGCTGACGACCTGCTGGTTTTCCAGAAAACCTGCCTTATCTGCTGCTGATTACCTGGATCAGTTTAACCGATAAGAAGCTTCTATGGCAGCTTGGTTGGAAATTATGTAGGACACGGGCCACACAGGGCTGGAGTTCGACACCTGTGATCGATACCCTAAACACTTATTCAACACGAGCAAATGAATCAGACTTTTCTTTTTCTTGCTTTTTTAGTAATTATTTTGCTCTCTATAATTATTGTTTTTAATTACCGTGTTTTCATCACTATACAACACTTTATAAGTCCTGAATTAAAAAAAAAAAAAAAAAAGAAACTAAAATCCGGAGTGCTTCCTAATCCAGAGTTCTTTGTAATCTGGAGTGTTTCTATGGATTAGTTACGGTTGTGTTTACTGATGTCAAAGTCATTTTGAGAGATACATGGCGCTTTTAAAAATGTCATTCTGCATTTTTTACGACTTGCAATCAAGGTTGGGTGTTAAACAGTAACGTGTCTAACGTGTGCAGGCTACAGACTTGAGTTTTTGTTTGTTTTTTTTACAAGTGTTCTATAATCTGGAGTTGGTGTAGTTGACAGAGAGTTGCCCTGAGGGAAGTCCAGGCCTCGAGGGCCACAGTGTCTGCAAGATATCCAGATATCAAAGCCAAACTCATGACTGGTTACCTGGTTCAGGTGTGTAGTTAATAAGGACATGCCAGAGCGGGGTATGTTGGAAAACATGCTGGAATGCGGCCCTCGAGGCCTGCAGTTCCCTATCCCTGCTGTAATGTTTGTTTTAACAAAATCGGTCAAGTCTTTTTTTTTTTTTTTACATGCATAGAACAAGGTTTGGAGTTATTGTGACTAATGTGTAGCGTGTTACAAATAAATTCTAAAGTTAAGGCATTTCAACTTTGATTGACTCTTTTAATGTTTTATAAAACACGCAAACTATAAGTTGCATTAAAACATCAAAACAGCTGGGAAACGTTTTAAAACATTGGGACTTGAACCTTCACTTAAAATGTAGGGACTGTGCTGATTGTACGTCCTCTTTTGTCGTATCACCCAAAGATGAACCAGAGTGGGTACACTGTTTTAAAGCTGTGTTCAGACCATATTTCAATATCACTACTTCAGAATGCATGTTTGGTTCGAATTGACATGTGTGTCAAAGTCCTCTTAGGCCTGACACTGAACCCCACATTGGTCCTGGTGTCCTCGTCAGTCTTTGCATGCCAACTTCCCTTCCAGTCGTATGTGTGTTCCAATAAGAGTGTATTTTGTAAGATGCTGAGAAGTAACCACCATGTCATGGTGCTCCTGTGGCTTCTCCTAATGGGATCCCGCTGTAGACCCTCATTTCATCTACTCCGGAACCTATATAAGATGGGTCTGCTCCAGTATTCATCGCCTGCTCGTTACCTACTATGGTGCAGTACTTTGCCCTTGAACCTTTGAGAAACCATAACGCCTATGAAAGTTTGCTTATGCTCACAACCTCTCCAGGATCATCTCTCCTTGTGCTGATCTGGGTCCTCTAGTACCACCACTGCCTGCATCCACCCATGCCTTTCCGCCATGCCACCGTCCATTCCACTCACCTGCAACATCTCCGTTCTGCCACTCCTGGGTTCTACTCTCATGTCACTACTCAGATGAGTTTGGTTAAAATCCTACATCCTTCTTCCACCAAAACTCTGTTCCAGCTGCCGTTCACTAGACACTCCCTGCACCATGTACCAATCCTGAATCTGCAGCTCATGACAAAAAAGAAAATAACAGATTTGGAATCTGAAATAAGTTTTGTAATAGAAGGTATTTCCGTTTTTGTTGCATAAAGTAACTCCAGGTCCAGATCTCTGTCAAATCCATTTACCTCTCCATCTTCACCATTATCCATCCCCACATAACACCTCACTTAGAGATGCTGATAAATGGCAACATGTATTTATAG
>NC_050514.1:31583796-31618560 GCF_002922805.2 Oryzias melastigma | reverse complement strand
AACACTTTTCTTCAAAGGTACCCCCCACAGATGAGAAGAATAAAGTGGCACAGGAGTGAAGTAAATGGCCCTCGCATTTAAACATTTATTCTCTTTCATCACAAGAAACTGTGTTGACTTTGGAAACAGGTAATTTTGATTTATGTACATGTCAGTAATTACCCATAGTGGGATGTTAAATAATATATATTAGGGCATTATTTGCATAAACACAAACATCCACACATGAACCACCATTTTATATTTTAGTTTTTTCTTTTCACTGAAGACCTTTAAAGAATCCTCAAGATGCAAAGACACAAGTAAACAAAAGACATGCAGAGACGGGGAGCATTTACTTGTATCTTGTTGACAGCAGGGGTGGGGGAGTAAACACAGTGGGCCTCTGCTACCTGCTACTGCCTCTAATAAATACCATTGTTTGTCTCCTTTTAATACAATTAACAGATGTTTTGATCTGGGCGTTTTTGCTTTCATCTGCCGTCAGTAATGAGACACGAACTCCTGATACACTCCATCTCCAAACTCCAGAGACCAGCTATCTGACAGAGATGAAGAGAAAACATCACAGTAGCCACACATGGGTGGGTGGGAGGGTGGGGTGACGGGACTGACAGGAAGGGAAGGAAAAATAAATAGATAAGAAAGAGATGATAGGGCACCTCAACAGGGGATAAAGCTTCAGTTCTATATAAAACAAGACAGCTCCGGCGTCTCTCTTTTTCCGTCTGCTGCCGTGGATGATGTTTTCATTAATGTAGGAAAGCGTGGCACGCTGCCCGTGTCAGTGCTGCATTTTTAATATGTACGGAGTGAGCCATGTGAACATCGGTGCGGTTATGTTTGTGGTGGGTTTGGCTGTCAGGCTGCATGTTGGAGCAAAGCGTTTTGTAAAACAGAAACAGGATGATTTCCATTTGTTTTTTTTTGCTCGCACATTCGCAGACATTAACCCTTTGCTCTCCATGTTCCTGCATGCATGTCACCAGCCTGCGCAACATCACCACATTGGATTCATTTTTCCATATTACTTCACATCTAACTGGTGCAAAAAAGAATAATGCTGCATAAATGCCCTTTAAAAATCAAAAACTGTGTATTTCTTGTTTTTTTTTTTTTTATATTCCGTCTCTTATTATTGACGTGTCCCTTTGATGACAATTACAAACCTCTATTTCTTTAAGGGGAATAACTTCACTGGAGATATTGTCCTTTTAAAAACAGGTTAAAATATACTACATAATATGTTTTTTTTTATTGTTTCTGCCAGTGGAACAAGTAGAATTTGCTTTGGTAACATTTCAGAAAATAAATGAAGACATGCTGGCCAAATAAGCAAAATTAAAGCTTGAAATGAGAGGAAAAAAAAAGAAAAAAAAAAACACTCATAGTTGGGTCTCAGGTTAATTCAGATACCGTCTTAAACATGGTGTAAATACAAAAAAAAAATCTTTAAAGGAGATTAATTCATACACATTATCCCTAAATTGTCCTATTTTAAAACTTGATCCGATGCAAATTGAGTTTCTGGTGATTGAAATGTGAATTTGCTGCATTTTTTTCCTCATGATGGAGGTTATAGAAGGAAAATTTGAATTGTGTTCATGAGTATTAAATTCCAATCTTTGTGAAACAGTCAACAAGGAAATGTCAAGAAGTATCAGTGGAAGATTCAGTGTGCAGGACACCAGGTTTGGTGACAGAAACTGAACATTTAATAAGTTAACCAAGACATGACAAAACCCATGGAGAACCACAACGGGCAGCAGGGCAGATTACCTGAAAAGGAATTACTGAAAACCAGAAACTTAAATAGGCTGAAGGCAATTAACAGAAATGAAGACAGCTGTGGCTCATGAACCTGAAACCGCAGTGACTGAGCGACAATTCAAAACTGAACATGACCAAAATTCACAGCTGACAAAACCCAAATCGAATTTCACAATCGTGACAGTACCCCCCCTTAAAGGGGCAGATCCCAGAAGCAAAATCACCTGAGAGGAGGGGACATAGAGGAACACAAGAAAAATAAGTCACATTTAGGGCCCCTGCATCCAGACGGATGTGAGGGGGTTTCAGAACTACAACAGGGTCAGAAAACATGAAGGAGAGCAACACCAGTGAACTTCCTCTGGAACAGGGAACAGCCAAGGGTGGTGAGGGGGAACCATCCTTATTGACTAGGAACAGGAAGTGTTTAAATACAAAAAGACTTTGGCATAACTGTCAACATGCAGAATTAATCCCATGAAATTGAATTAAATAATCATTGATATTTCAAAAATATATCCAAAACACTTCACTAAACTACTGATGTAAATGAAAGAAATGTGGAGTTTTTCATAAATACATGAATGAAATCCTAATGTAAGAACTAACAGTTTGAGAAAATGAGTGTCAAATAATTAAAATATATACTTTAAACCACCTTAAGGGAAAATCTAATTATAGATTTGATGACGCATGTTAATTTTGTATGCTTAGACTGATTCGATATCAATTAATACATTTAGCTAAACCCTAAAGACTAAAGAGACCTGAACTTCACAAGAAGCTTTACCTTTTCACATTTTCTGTTTTTTTTCCCTAAACTTTTTAAAATAATAATAATAAAAAAGTTAGAAGATTTTCTTTTTTGCAGCTGATACAGCAGAAGTTAGCACATTGGATGCTTACATACAATAAAGTGTTTGAAAAGCTCGGGTTCTATGCATCTAAATAGTTCTAAATAAAATTGCATTTACATCTTTTTAGTTGCCTTTGTGTCTTTTTATTTGATGCTGGGTAATTTAGATGACTAAATAAAATAAAATAAAAACTCTGGGAGGGTGCAGACACATTTTTACAGCTCTACATTGTGCATGAAGGGATTTTAGTGTTAACGTCAAGCCAAACGTTTAACACTGTTGATGAATTTGTTTTCAGATTATGTTTCTTCAGCGTTTATGTTGATCTAGTTGAGACTTGTTATCAGTGTATGTGTCCCTTTATTTTTATTTTTTTTGTGGAATTCGCAACACCACAAATCTGTATTTTTTCGGAAAACAAAGCATTTAAGAGGCTGACAAAAGTGTGAATTTTCTCCTCAGCGAGCACATTTAAGGCACTCCTCATCACTAATTTGAACAATACTGAGTTTTAACAGTTTTTGTCTTTAATGCAGCACATATCAAAATGTTTATTAAGACAAACAGAATAATAATTGCACATACATTTCAAACGTGATTCACAGCAGAACTTCACAGAGACAGGTGAGCGTGACATGTGCCGCTCCTGATCTGAGAGGCAGATTACATTTAAAGTCACAGATCTGTCTTCTCTTTGTTCTTAGTGATAAACAAATGATAAAAAGCTGCTCTGAGATTGTACTGCATGACGATAAGTGTGTTTCACACCATGTGTGAAGATGTAATAGCAGTGGATCCATGTTGTGAATCTCGACTCCAAACTCATGACAAGGGTGTCCTGATGCTCATTTCACAGTTAGGAACACAGACGCCATTCACCAGCAGGCTGAACTGTTGCCATAAAGCAGCTTGGCTCCGTGTTTCATCCAGCTGCTTTATGGTTTTTAATATGAGCATTACCTGGAGCCCTTAACCTGCATCAGCATGATTGTGTTAATTGGAGAAAATTGGCTAATTTGATAATTGCGTACATAAGCAGGTGTGTATGACCGTTGTGCTACCTTTTGTAATGCACATGTCTCATATTTGCAATCCGTGAAATGTTCCACAAAGCATCTTAACATGGAAAACAAGTTAATTACTAATGGATTTCTAACCATTGTATGATCTCCGGTTTATCTTTTTGCAGACCAAAGACTATATACTGAGGCACAAACCTGACATGTAATGGCTGAATATACAATGAACCAGGAGCACTGACAGATATTGACAATAACATGCTGTCTAGCACAGTGTTTCCCAACCCCGAGTCTCAGGGCAGACTGTCCTGCGCGCTTTCTATGATACCCTGCTTAAACACAGCTGGCTTTAATGACTGTCATTGTAAAGCCTCTGTGGAGCTTGATGGAGAGCTGAATCAGGTGTTCGAACAGAAAACATGCAGGACGGTGCCTTAAAAAGCAGGGATAGCACGTTCTCCGTTTTCAACCGCGCTGCATTCACACCTTTGTGAATGTTACACACATAAAAACAGACAAATTATGATTATTTGAAAGCAGATTTCACCATTGGTGCTGCAGTTGATCGGATTTGATCAGAGGATAATGCAAGATGATCCATGTATGCACACACATACAGAGTAGTGGGAAGGACACGTGTATTTCACTGCACATTGTGCCATGGTCTGAGTGAGTACTCGGTTTTGATTGGCTGTAGGGTGTCCATTATATAGTGATAACAGGCTCCTGTAAAAGAAATTCAGGTCAAATAGCCTGAATGTTCTACCAGTTGGTAACGTGAACAGAAAAAACTTAGAACATGGGTTTTATTAATTATTTTATTAATACAAAAAGTGTTTTTGTGTTAAAACACATTTAAATTCAAAGTGATCGAACGGTGTATTCATACGGGACACATTTGGTTTGCTTAAAGAGAACCAGAGTTAATTTCCCCCGATAATACGGAACAACAGTCTCAATACTCACAAACGAACTCTGGTCTGGGACCAGGAACCGCTTTGGGATCCATCTTTCGAAGTGGTCTCGGTTCGTTTCCAATCGGACTGAGCTTTGGTTCGCTCTGAGATTCCTCAGTCTAAATACGAAAAGAACAGAGAGCGGAGCAATTGAACCATATGGCCACCGTAACTGGTGTCACGTGGTGTAAACGGTGTAGAAATGAAGCCACAGACCAATCAGCATGTTATCAAACAGGAAAAAAAACTGTCCAACTCTTACTTGTTAGAATGTTTGTTCTAATTCCACTAAAAACGCTTTTCTGCGTCTCTTTACATGGCATGTGCCTGCTGCTGCTGTGACATCATCCCAAAAGCTACCGTGTAGTTTCTTAACAGAATTCTCTTTAAAAACAATACCGTAACTCCACCATGAGACCCAGCAACTCATTGAAACATGGTTGGAGGAATCCAGGCTCATTAAAACAGATTTTAACGTGATCCACATTGATTCTAACAGTTTTACAGACGATCCAATAGTCACAACCACTGATTAAAGTGTGTACCTGTAGCCGTAGAGTCTATAGTAACCGTCATGCAGGATTCCTCCGCGGTACCAAAGCAGCAGTAAAAAGTGTTGACCCTGAACTTCATACAGACGACCAAAATCCATCAGCAAAATGAAAAGTGAAAAATACTGGCAAGCATTTGCAGACCGCAGGGCATCCATCTGTCTCTTCTGTTTTGACCCGCCCCCATAACTGCTGGCCAATGACTGAGGAGATCTTTAGTTACGTGGATTTGTTTACAAAGTTTGGTCTGAAACAGAAATCTCCAGTAGACGCCAGTCTAAATACAGACCAAACGCCAGGTTCAGGACTCGATCCAGAACAAATAAACAAACTCAGTCTGGACCAACAGACATTTCCAGTCTGAATACTCCATAAGAAACTACTTACGGACTTTGTTTCTTTGAAACAAGCTTCAGCTTAATCATCTGGACGAAAAAAGTGGTAAGGGGTGAACTTGAAATTATGCTTTGGATCACTTAACATGACACTGAGCACATATGAATCTTTGGCGCAACTTCAGTGAGGAATATTTACCTTATCATTGAATGCTGGGTGGTAATTCATCACTCCTCACGTCATCAGTCTCTACATGCCATGCCAATAGCTGAAGTCCTTACTTTCTTCACAGGTAATCACAGTCAAATTCCAGCCTTTAAATTCAATGACGTTTTTTCATCCCCATTCCAGATATTGTGCCGGTGAACCTCCGCCCATTTCTCTCCTAGCATGGTCAATGTTAACCACCATCACCATCTGGGCTCTGGGGTCTTTTCACTTAAAAGTCATCATTGGCACGCAAGATGTCTCCGGCCAAAGATTTCTGATTGTTAAATACTTCAAAATTAAATCTTTCAATCCCACTTTCAAGATCTCGCCTTATTGAAATATCACTTTCCTCTGCTGGTTAGTCCTGATACATCAGCTGGAGGTTACCATGACAACACATGACACCATGTACCAAATAATCTGCTTTTTATGAAAAACTATTTAAACATTAAAATGATTAGTATATAGTACAAATAACTGTTTCATTTGTATTGATTTCAGAAAGGATAGTTCCCTTTGAGGTATCCAACTATAAAAAATTATTTTAATTCTTAGAAGCAACCCTCTAACGAGAAGCAGAGGACGCGTATAAACCTTACAATTGTTTTTCTTTTAACAATCAATGTAGCTTTCTTTTTTATGTGCTGAAAGAACAGAGGAAACTAACTCCAGAATCAAACATAATTATGGTCAGATTGTGGCCAAACCACTGTTTATTTTCCTTGTGGACCTATTTACGCTTTTAGGTTGATTGTAGAAGAAGCTGTTGGGAAAAATTGGCACCCCCATGATGTCTCCGTCAAGTCTGTAACAGCGCACTCAGTTCAAAAAAATGAGGCTTTCAAGCAGGAGGAGTTAAAAGCACAGTATGTGTGATTTTCTGCAAAGTACCATAGTGTAGGAAAAACATACCGTCATGTTAGTGACTTACTCTAACAAATTTACTAATGTCATGTTTCCGTACATACAAGGAAAATTCTGGTGATTTTTTTTATCTTTAGATTAAACTAATAGTACTAATAAAACAAAAGTTTATTTATTGCAACCGAGCAAGACAAGTAGCATTTCCTCCCATGCATTCGCTTGCTGTGTGGTGAGCTCTGCATTCTGTTGTTCACTGATACTGTCCCTTCCACATAATGAAATTCAAGAATAATGGCTAATCGATCTCAGCTGGCCGTATTCAAAGGAAAAGGAAGGAATTCATTTAGAGACTGATGACTTCCAGCATATTTAGGGCAGATCTTCACATCTTAAATTTCACAGCCACACTTTACTCTGACTGGATACAGTATCAGAGGGTTCTGTGTTGGTTAAAAGCAAAAAAAGAAACTGGATTCCACGTTAGAAAGAGTATTCGGGCAAGTTTAAAGGGGCCATACTGTGATTTTCTTAAGCCTCTCAAAGTTAAATATTCTCATGTAAATGATCATCCATCCATCCATCCATTTCCTTCACCGCTTCTTCCCTTTCGGGGTCGCGGGGTGCCGGAGCCTAACCCGGCTACTGAAGGGCGAAGGCGGGGTACACCCTGGACAGGTCGCCAGTCTGTCACAGGGCCTCAATCACACACCCAGTCACTCTCACATTCACACCTAGGGACAATTTAGAGTCACCAATTAACCTATGAGGCATGTTTTTGGACGGTGGGAGGAAGCCGGAGTCCCCGGTGAAAACCCACGCATGCACGGGGAGAACATGCAAACTCCACACAGAAAGGTCCCAGCCGGGATTTGAACCGGGGCCTTCTCGCTGTGAAGCAAGAGCGCTAACCACTGCGCCACCGTGCAGCCCTGGCGTAAATGATCATTGGAACACTAAAAAATAAATTATTTATGACATATTAGTTATTTTTACCGGCTCTTTTAATACCAGGAAGTAAAACTCGATCTCTGAGGGACAGCATTTCGCCGCCCATTTCATGGCATCAATCTAAACCTGTCCTTGTCAGTGTGTCACCCACAAAAAAAACACAAACATCAATTTAATATATATATATATATATATAAATTGATGTACATACTGTGAAATTTGGGTGTTTATCCCCCAATGTGACAGAGACAGAATGGTGATGGCTAACAGGTTCACTTTGTGGTGAAATTCAGTCAAAAATGCGGACAACACCACCAGAGGAAGATTTCCGGATTTATTGAAATGATGACATATAATCTCCATATCAAGAATCTGTAACCTGTCAACATAATTATGAACTAGATATATAGCATTATCTGCGATAATGATTGTGTGAATGCTGTAAGCTGAATTTGGCAGCTGAAGATGCTGAAATTGATTGCTAAAAAGGCTGAAGCTGATAGCCAGCTTAAATATTTGCTAAATCCCAAATTAGCCTAAAAAACTAACAAGGAAAAAACATAGGTTAGCTAAAACAGCTAGCATGTAGCTGAAATATTAGCTAATCTCCAAAACAGCCTAAAAATCTTAGTAAATGCCAAAAAGAATTCCAGTTTTTAAAACTCTAAAGCTGCAACTTTTAACATATTTATGAATTTAAAAAAAGGCAGGAATATTATTCCAGAATAATTCAATTTAAACCTTAAATAACTTTCAATATTTTGTTCTTCATGAAAATATGATGTGTCAAAATTATACAAGTTAGAAACAAGATCACATCAGGCCATTGATAACAATAACAAAGTGATCTGAAGGGCCAGATAGAATTACCCGGAGGGCCGGATCCGGCCCCCGGTTCTTGACTTTGACACGTATGATTTAGAGGATTACTCAGAAATTTGAGAACGGATCAATATACTGCTTTGGGGCTCTTTATAGTGATAATTGAACAGTAAAATACACCTAAAAGCTCAAAAAGTGGATTTTTCGTGGTATGGCCTCTGAAGTCTGCCATCTGAGAGGTCGGTCATGACAAAGCGATACTGCAAAAGCAAGAAGAAACTCCTGATCACATGACTTTTTTTCTCTGTTAACCTTCCACCGTTTCATGAACCAAAGTCAAATCCATTCACAATGCTAAAGGTACTACGTGTTTTTCTCCCAGAACTTCAGCCAGCACGGCATCATGATTGATGATGCATCAAGCCCAGACAGAAAGAGCTAATAAATCTGCCTAAACCCTCTTCCAGCATGTTTGCTGTGCATTAGAACTGGCAGCATCTATATTCTCTGCTACCAACATTTCTCACAGCTTTATTGAGTAAACAGTGGAGCAAAGAATCTGCTGGAGTTTATTCCACACTGTCTGTTTTGTGTTATTTCCATGACAGTTTCAATCAGACATAAACATTTGCCACCTGCATTCTCATGCTGAAGAATGCAAGGCATTATAAGCGGCGGCTGGTGCACAGCGGCATGTTAACAGCTGAAACAAAATGAAGGTGACTGGTAATGGTTATTGTTTTGTCCCTCTTTGCCATTTAATCTCCTTTCAGGGAGCTTCATTAGATGCTGGAAGAGCAAACGGCTTGTAGATAAAACCTGATCTGTAAGCCAGGGACACTCGGGACAAGCCAATCTTCATTCACTTCCTGGCCAAAATTACATGAGCGCCAGTCCAATTTTCTGTCACATGAATAGTCTGCCACTGATCAGATGGATTCTGTTCTGTTTTATACCTGGACACATCTGTGCTGTGAGCTAAAATGCTAACCAGCTCACAATGGCTGAACCAAAAGTTGTATATTTTAATAAAGTATTGTAAAATACGCAAAGTTGCAAGCCATGACATAGGAAAAATTGTTGTTTTTTTTTAACAATCTGTGATTTTAATTTTTATTTAAAGACCCACTCCAATGCTAAACATGTTTTTTTAACCCTTCCAGGACCAAATTAAGCCTTAGGAACGTAAAAAAAATGTGATATTTGGGGAAAATTATCATACGTGGTAGTAATATTACATTAGATTAGCAATCAAAAGAAAAAAGTAAATTCATGTGCAATACAATCAATCATCAGAAATTTACATCCAAAGACATGTCAAACACAGCATAACTAGACATTAAGAGATGGCCTGAAAGGAAGTGGGAGGAAGCGAACTCATATAATCCCACCCCGGCTCGACCTTACCATTTCCTTTACGTGTATTATCATCATCCGGTTCGTAACTTATGATCAGATATTTATATCTTTCCAACATAGATTCAGGTTATAGGAGTCATCAAGTAACATAGATCACATGACTATTTAAGTAGATATAACACTATTTCAGACTTTGTCATTGCATATGCAGATATATTATCAAAATTCAGAAGAAAAATGTGCAAATTGCTTTACATTAGAAATAAATCAAGCATCAAACATAAAAATATATATATATATGCATGCAGATTATTTTCCAGTGGAAGAATTCATTAATGTAAAGCAAGTATCATAGGAATGTATACTGATTATTTTTTCCTTTTTATTGTTTTTTTTAAATAGAAAAAAACACATTAAAATAAATCAGTATAGTATAATCATCAAAGTATTTTCAATTGTAAACTCATTAATGTGAATCAAGTATTAATAATCAAAAGCGTGTGTTGCTAAACTCCATTAGAAAATCCTTCTTTTGTTTTTTTTTTTACATAAATCACACTATAAAATTCTGTCTTTGACTGAGAGACTGTCACATGAGTCAATGAGTTCGGAGATGTTGCAGATTTGTAACACTTGGACAGGTCTTGGAACTTTGGACATTCAACATTTTGTGGCTAATGCACAACTAAGTATTTGGTACTACTGACTAAAAAAAGCCCATATGATATTTTTTTTTTGCACTGTTGAGGTGCATTGTGAGGGTCCCACCCACAACTCAGACTCAAATTTGTGATGAACTCCTGCCACTCTGCAGAAACTATGTTCTAAAATCAAACAGATTTTTACATTTTGGCTAAAAACAACATAATCATGACTAAACCATCACCGGGAATGCTTTGAGAATAGATCACTTTTGTCACATATGTATCATAAAGATTGTCAAACAACCCTAAAGTAATTGTGGCATCATTAGAAACAACAACTTCTATAAATACTTTTTTTTTCCAACATGAGGCAGAAAAAACTAAACTTTGCAGTTCCAGACTTGGGTGCATAAAGACTCAAACCAAATGGGGGCTTGCAAAACCCCCTTGGGGATCCTCTCTATTTATTGTGAATGTCTTGGGACGAATGACCAAAAACCACAAACCTGATCATTTTTTGGGCTTTAGATGAGCTTTACTTTTGCCAAAATATACACTGTGGTCAAAGGTTTATTTTAAGCTGTCAGTATGTGGACCAGAATGTTAATATTAACTGAGAATTTGAATAAAATAACTACAGTTTATATTGCATGAACCTTCTTTCACATAGTATGGGAATAAAAACTATGGAGGGAAAATGGATGCTAATATAAAGAAGGAGAAGTCCTAAAAAATAATAAGTATGAGGGGCTGAGGTGAAAAACATGTAGGGCACAATTAAGTTTTTATTAGACTTTTTGTGTATTTACGGCTAAAAGCAAGTCTTATCCTGTTACAATAACAGACCAATGTAATATCAAATTGAAAGCTTTTTTCTCTCTTGATTTGAGAACTATTATATTGTACAATTTTCTCTAGAAAAGGTTAGCAGATGTTTCTGATTCTCTTCTTGATTGTGTGTGCAGCTGACCGCCGATCGTTTGTTCAAAACGTTTTGTTTCAAAAATGCACAATCGGATAATGAGAGCTTATTCAAGAAAAAAAAAAGTCAGGAGGATCAAAGTGCATTTAGGCGCTCATTCATAAAGTACACAAGAGCAATAAAACGACAAGAAAACAAGAAAAAAAACAGATTTGAATTTCTTGCCGTCAACATTAAAACTAATGGTCATGTTGAAGAAACACGCTGACAGTCACCGCTGTGCTTTTTATCTGCTTCATGCTACAAAGTGCAAAAAGCAAAAGATGAACGATGTGCTGGGCTTAAGCATTCCTGTCTCCATGTAATGAACAAAACACATCAGCAGTTGAAAATTGTGTGTTAAAGTAAAAATGAAACGAACTTAAATCTTCCAGATGGGTACATCACCATGTAAATTGTAAACATTCGTTAAGCTCTTAAATGTTTGCAACTGGAGAAGACTACGACTTAGAATAAACTACCTTGCTGTATTCTAGCACCCTGAAAACATCAGCATTGAGCTACAATACTGATTTCACAGATGTAAGAAAATGAGCAAAGTTATAGTAATAAGGGATTCCCAATGAAGTGTCTATTATCAGAAATGAATGAACCAGGAGGCGTGAACTGCCCAATGCAAAGACCCTCAGAGGAAAATTGTCCTGGTTATACTAAGGTCACTTTCCAAAAACTTAAATATGAATTCTGTTATTAGTACTTTAGTCTTTTTATTTTTCATTTTTAAATCCCTTTTCAAAAGAAGTTATTTGATAAAAGATGAGAAGTGTTGTCATGGTATCGGTTAGAGAACCTGAAGCTTTCTCTGTTCCAGTTTATTTATGAGGACTAACCAGCAAAAGTGAAGCTAAACTTCATGTTTAGTGATCTAAAGCATCATTTCAAAGGAGAAAGTTCACTTCTTACCACCTGTTTTTAATCCAGATGATGAAACAAAAGTTTGTTTCTAAGAAACAAAGTCCACCAGTCATTTCTTAGATTGCTTTTATTAAAGACATACCCACAATTAGCTTTGATTAATAAGCATGTATCATTAAACAATAAAAATGTCCTTGATTCAGAATAAAATAATTTATCAACTTATTTACAGGTGTCTATTATCCCTTTTTAATGGACACCCTGCAGCCAATCAGAAACAAGTATTCACCTAGCCTATGGTATAATATACAGTGAAATGAAATACACAAGTTTTTAGTGCAATAACTACTAATTTTACACATTACCTTCAAATTATAGTTGATAAGAACTCTGCAGGATTGTTAGCAAACCTTTCAAACTGAGTAGTCGGGTTGTAATGAGTATCCGAAAATTGATTTTGATTCTGAAAATTTGAGTGCAAATATTCCCAACGTCGAAGACTGACGATTCGCGATCGGTATAAGTAGATTGTAGTAAAAATATAATTTAGGAACAATATATTTATAGCTCAGAAATGCAGAACAATGTTGGATTTTAAGTTTATAAACTAAAAAAAAGCGCTTAAGTACTGAGAGTAAAAAAACTTTAACGCCTGTTGTAGAATAGACTAAAATAATGTATTTTTTGTGTATTTGTTTTAACTTTTAGTGAACAAAGATCAAAATTGTGACCCTTCTCTGATGCTGTTCCGCATTCAGCTGCAGACACACCACTGCAGCTCACATTCCACTTCTGATAAACCAGCTAGAATCAGAGTCTGCATCTGCAGCAGAAATCAAACACATTGATTACTGATCCACACGGGGGGACGTCCAAAGGGGCGGAGCTAGACACTTGTTTGTGCCACTCCATGTCTGTTCCTTAAGAGACATTGTTTGGTCCAGCACTCTAAAGGTAAATTAACTCTCTGTTTAACCTAAACTTTGGAATGTGAAACATTATTGAATATTGTTAATCTTTAAATTGTTATTTCTTCATTTTGTTGAGCTCAATCTTCTCCTGAATAAAAGACCGGGGTGCAACACGAGGGGGGCTTTAGCTCCAGTGTTTACATTTTTGGTTATGATAACTCTTTAACAGTTAATGCAATTAACATGACTCACAGATAAGCAGACTCGCACGATGCAGCGCTACACAGAAGTGTAATGTAATCCATATGAGTCAGCTGATTCTGTTGCAGAAAAAAATGACTTTTTATATTGGCTTTGCAGTAAAATATAATGCTTGGAATGTAAAGTTTTACAGTTCTTTGAGGATGGAAAAACGTTTTGCTCATTTTGATCTCCTGTTCCAAATAAAAGGTAAAAATGATAGTGATTTAATACATATAATTTTAATTTTCATACAGCAAAAAGACACACCTATAGCAACAAATATATTAAAAGTAAGAATTGTGGTCGCCACCTAAGCAATGATACTCAGCCCTCCTGAGCCGTTTAACTGTTCTGTGTGCATGAATACAGTAGATCGTCTTGCTTTATTTTGTGGTAAAATCACAAGTTTTTGTTGAATCAAACTTCCCTCTATTTGGTCCAAAGTGGTGAACTAATCGTTTGTGACTTTCCATCAATGGAGCCTTGGTGGTAACAGCGATGCTCCATAGATAGGAAGCTATAAACTAATATATTGTTGCAGTGCCAACAAGTCGCATGCCAAAACCTGAATGGGAAGCTGACTTGGGCAGTTTAAATCCAATACATTCTCATTTCAAAGCCAAGAATGACACTCTGAATGTAAATGAAACTTGCCAATTTCTCCCGTTCCCGGTTTACATCATACCCTGCGATAAGAAGATGGTAGACTGTTCTTTGGTTGGCTTTTTTTGTTCATGTAAAACACCGGGGGCGTGTGGAAGCGTTCAGCTGTTATTAGGAAGGACGCTGAGGAGGAGGAGTAGAGGGAGGAGGAAGAGTCGGAGAGGCAGAGCTCGCTGCGGTTCCAGCTCCGGGGATGGCGTGAGCATATCAGGCCTAGCAGATTGTGTGGTCTGAGTGGCTATTAAAAGTGACAGGATGGAGGCCTTGGAGTTGGTGAGCTGCCTGATTACACCTCCCCTCCCAAGTCCCCCTATTGACTGTGGTTACGATGTAGCTTTCCATTTCCTGCCGAAATAAATTAAAAGTCAGAAGTAATTTGCCTGATGGGGAGGGGATGGAGGTGGGTGGGAGGTTGGTGCATTTCTTTCCTTCTTTGGTGTGTGTGGAAGTCTCAAAGTTTCAGAATAAGTATTCTAGCCCAGCCTGGAAATCAATTGAACCCTTGGCTCTTTGATAAGGAAAGGGCTTATTTTCAGCCTGTGACAGTTTTGTGGCAGGGAGGCAAAAAAGGTAGGGATTTGATTAAAGGGGAGATAGTGAGAGATTGAGGTCTTGTTCTTGCCATAGGAAAGATCAAGGCATGCAATCATGTCGACTACAATGCCGGCTCCACCGCCACGCCGCTACTCCCTCATTCTCCGCCTCGTCTCTTAGACACTCACGTCTGTCGCACACATCCGCATTCATTCTGACATTTCCACATGTGCACTTTGTAGTGACATTTGATAAGTACGGACTGATGCGTTCTGTCCAACATCCCAGCTGAGCGCACTGAAATCCCTGTTTGCTATTCCGTCCTCGCCGCTTCCCTCACCTGTCAGCAGCCGAGCGGCCTGTATGCTGCCCACACAACACCGTCTTCCTCACAACCCTTTAAAGTCTGCTAAACTTATTTAGCTGGTTTTGACTAAACATTTTACGAGTGCTAAAATAAAAAAAATAAAAAAGCAAGGTGTGAACACTCCTGAAGTTCAGCTGCAAAAGTGAGAAGCTTTCAACACTTTGTTTCATGACAGTGACGGCTGTATGTAGGTAGACTACTGCCATCGGGATAAATATTGTATGATGTCTCTCTGAAGAAGCTGTGATAAACAATATTGTGAGGTGAGTGCTGTGAAAGTGTATCAAAGCAAAAGTCTGAAGTGTCGCAGAGCATTTGGACTGAAGTGGGTGGAATTATTCCATAAATAAGACACTTAATCCTGAAACAGGTCTCTTTGAGGGTGTTGTGGCACAGTGTTCCCCATGACTTATTTCCTTTGACGGCTCACAAGGAGGCTCTCATCACGAGTGCGCCATGACTTTGTATGCTTGCTATTATTTGGCAAATTTTATTTGCAACAAAACAGATTTTTAAGCCCCAGATGAAATTTGGAGTGGTGAAAAAGTACAAAGCATTTACGTCAGTTACTAAATCATTGATTTTTAGCCTTGACTTCAAATTCCCAACATGTCGTCTGCTATAAAATCCTGGGGACACAATCGTTAAATCATTACGACATTGTTCCTGCACAAATTTGAGGCACCACAGTGACGGCACTTAACGCCCACGTTGAAGATGTATATACAGTTCATGAAATCTGCACTGTGGTGCTCCCAAACTCAATTCTGGTCTGTGAGTGAGGAGCTTCCATCCTCTGATTCACCACCAGCCTCTGTAGTCACAGCAAGACCCCTGTCAGTCTTTAAGATCAAGCAGACATTTTGAATAAACTTGTATTCCAGAAATATACTTAAAAAGAGACCGTGAGAAAGAGCTCCAAGATCAGAGAAGAGCGCAGCCAGATAATGTTTGTTTTCTGAAAAATACTGAGCTAGCTACCTTTGTTCGTGTTGGAATAATACACAACAGGTAAACTCCATTCAGATCAAATCTTTATAAATGTAACCCAAAATAAGCAAAGCTTTTTTTATTTGTTTGAATGATAAAAAAAATAGCAGCAATTCCTGGCATTTCCTAATGCCGAAGCACTTTTTGATTTAAAGTAGTTTACCTCATTTAAGGACCTTAATCTACATATTATGGTGTCAAAACATGGGATTAAAGTGTTGACATTAATGTGGAGGGAAGTAACTCAGGAGACAAACTGTTAAATTTATAATCTGAAAGTTGTAGGGCCAATTCAATGAATACATGCATTTAGAAATGTAATTTTGAGGAAAAAATATGATATTGATGTTCTTCAAAAACACACTCAAAGATCCCAAATTTAATAAATGTTCTTACATTTGTTTATATTATTTAAAATGTGTAGAAATACCATATGTTTTTTTTTTTTTTATATGATGTACCTAGACCATGTAAATTAAATGTATAATAAATATTTCTAAAAATAGTATTTTCACAGGAAAAAAAAAAAAGTTAGTGACTGATGTCAAAGCTGACATATTTTGTTCAAACTAAAAAAATGAAATTCATATTTTCAATCCCGGCCGTATGTAGAATACGCTCCACTCTGTTTCATAAACACCATCCAGCTGGTGGTGTTCAGACCGGACCAGCGCCAGACGAGCAGGCAGCATTAGGGAGGGGATTCTTCTTCTTTTGTGTTTTTACTGTTTACTGTTGTTCGCCACCTTTAATAGGGCTTGGAGGATTGGAGCGAAGAGTCAAAGCAGTGCAAATTGGACAAATCTTTAACTGTATTCATTTTAATTGTAATGTCATTTTTTTAAAGACCCATTGACTCTGCTTTGAAAAGACACCCATTTGCAGCTGAGAGCTGACCATTTCATTCACCGGAGGCCACTGAGCAGCTTTGTTGGACCAATTGGGATCAAAGACACCCTAGAGAGGCAACTAGAGTGGGGCGAACCCTACATTTGTCCCTCTTGGTTTGACCTTGCCTAACCCCAACTTTCTAGATCCTTGTTATTCCCCATTGGGTCATCATTTCCCATTGCCTAATTGTCTTAAAACCTTTTTGCACCACCCTCTTGTCCCATGATCAACCCGTTTTGGAGGCTTCTTTTTGTTTTTTAATGTGTACAAATGAAGCATCCTCGGTTTGGCTTCTTTAGAAAAACATTATTATTTGTACTTCAAAGAAAACTCAAAGCTATCCGTGCTGGATGGAGCTTCCACCTCCCCCTGCTGTGGGACTCCAAACCCAGACAAGTCGCTCGAGCACCAAAGGGATGCTCCGGTGCAGCCAGTGTGGGCGCAGGGGAGACGGAGCGGTCCAGGCGTGCCGCTCCCCTCTCGCTCTCTGCGGGCCACAAATGACACTCACATCAGATGCGGCGTGATCAAAAAGCAGATGAGTCAGTGTCGAGGCGTGTTTAGACGCTTGGCTTTACGACATCAAATGGCCGACAGCCACTGTGCACACCAGCCTCCGATGCACCCCCACATCCGTTTCAGAAAGCCGTCCACTGATGAACAAACAGACACGCGCGGCTCTCTGCGGTGAACCCCGCCGAGAGACGGAAATAAAAGAAACTCTTGAAGCGCTTCCCAGCCAAGGTGACTACATAAATACATACAGGGGGGACAGGGAGGCTATGAATGTGGTGGTCAGAAGATGAAGAAGCAATTGCATTTGGACACTTTCACCTTTGTTAATAATTGATGTTGTTTATTTTCCAGCTTTGGGCTTTCCCAGAAGAATTCCTCCTGTTTCTATACTGAGGGAAATCCTTTTCTTTGTCTTTTTATATTTTTGCCAGGAACTCTCGAGTAGCAGGAGACTTTTATCTGGCTTGAGTTCAGATTTTTGTTTTTAAACCGAAAATACAATTTTAAAAAAGGGCAAACGACCTTCTCTTCCATCAGCTAATGATGCATGCATCTCCTAACGCGGCCATCATCACCAGGCAGCAGCCGAACCTTTTCATCAGCAGGTGAACAAAGTTTACCAAAACAGAATCCTTCAAGCCAAATTATACAGAAATGTAAAACCAGCACTTTCCTTTTCTTAACCCGTAAAGACCCAAACGCGTTTATTCCATAAAAATAGTTTTGTGGAAAATACCACAAACCAAGTTGACCACAGAAAATATTTCAGATATTTTTCTGTTACACCGATGTTATGGGTTCAACTCAAATTAAGAAATACAGATTTTTTTTTTTATGATTGCAAATGTATTCAACCATGACTAATTAAATTGTAGACACAGAAACGCCTAAGTGATCTTTTGGAAAATGTTTAAGACTGAAAATAAATTCATAAGTAATAGCCCAGAGTATTTTATAAAGCTCTTACAGTAGTTAAATAAAAATTCACTTATTCCAGTTTACATCTTTAAAAAGACAGTCAGGGAATAATTATTTTTCTTAAAAATATCAATTGCACTTATTTCCACATTAATGCATTGTATCAGGTGCTCTTCAAGTTTTCAGTTTTATCAACTGGGTATTTTCTTCTGTTTATTTTTAAGTCCCAGGTCACAGCAATTGCTCCATAGGTGTAAGAGAGTGTCTATTGTTGTACGTTTGCGTGTGGCCTTCACATAAAAGATGAATGCATGGATGATACTTTTTGTTCCTTCTTTAAAGAAAGTGGTAGTTAGAATCGTGTTCATTCTTTTTTCATTTCAGGACCATACCGTAAAATCTTTGTTTTTTCAGGTCACAGAGGAAGACCCCTCTTCCCTTCAAACTGTCTCCTGAACATTTACATTCAGTTTTACCTCTACACTCTGTTGGTTACTCCCAAAGTCTCTCTCCGATTATTTTTGGATTTATTTGCAAAGCGCTCCCAGTGCTCTTATTTATGATTTTACTAAAATCCAAAAACCTGACATTTTATCAGTCGTATTTTCTGTTGACTTAGTTAGAAATTCCCCTCGGAGTTGTAGGCAGGACCGTTGATGCAGGGCAACCCCGCCCCCTTCCCTGCCCCGTTACTGAGAGCTTGGAGCAGTGGTTGGCAACCTTTATTAGTAAAAGAGTCATTTGGGCTCGTTTTCTACCGATTAAAACCTAAAAGGAGCTTCATAGTCTTACTTTAGCCTTTAAGAAATTTGGATTTGCATTCATGACCTTTCACCATTTTATTTTCAAATTCACACTGGGGTCAAATGAGCCTCATTTTACCCCGTACAAATATCACCTATGAAAAATTGTTTTTGTTTTCTTTGCAGAAACAGAAACATTTTTATCATGTTGAATATTACAAAAAAAATAGACTGTCTCAGTGCAAAGCTCGTGTCATTTTTGTAATCAATAATTAGAGGAAATATTTTTGTTTGTGTCTCATTCCCTCACAATGTCATCCAGATGGATGCAGCCGCTTTTTGGAGCAAGTTTAGCATTTTAAGTCGTGGCGTTTATATCACCAAATTCTCCAACAACAGAGGAAGACGGAGGAGAGAGACAGACAAAGAGACAGAAGGAGAGATAGAAAGGTGAGACAAAGAGACATGAAAGAGAAAAAGGGAGCTGTGTGCCAGAGGGAGTCTATCTCCTCTTCAGCGGGAGCTGTCAGCTGGTGCCGTCAGAGTGGCTATAAACAAAAAGTGTTTTCCCCCTTAACAAGCTCAACAGGACCTTCAGTGGGGAGACGACACAGAAATGCTTACTCTCCGGGGGTGACAGCCACTGTCTGCCATCAATCAGTCAGGCTCACTGTGCTACCCGCAGACAATGCCTCAACAAGGGCACAGCTCATATTCATCACAGAGACAAAGAAGAACTAAAGAAGAATGCATGATGAAATATGCACATCAGCACCACAGGTCATTTAATTTCATGACAAGAAAAAGGAAAATCATCCGCAAAATGCAAAGAATTTACCTGAAAATAAGCATCATATAATGTCATTTGGATTTTCTATGACATATAAAGCAGACAAAAGTTGAGGCGGCGACCCGTGTCAGCGGCGGGGTTGGGACTGTGTCACACACCGCACGTGCACACACACACAGACCCATGTAGATGTTAAATCCTTTGAAGTGTTGTCAGTTTTTCCAAACTACGCAGTGTGACACAGAAATCATTTGAAACACCTCTTTCAGAGTGTCGCAGCCTGTTTGGGCTTTGATCAAAGCTAACAATGTCAATTTTAGGAGGGACCACTGTGTAGTAATGCATGATGAAACTGTCAGAAAGTTGTTTCAGCAGCGCGCTCCTCTGTGCATCTTAAAATAATCATTCGCTGGCTGCCTCCACATATGTTACGCTTTGTGAGGTTTTTCCTTATGGTTTACAGGCTGATTTAACTGACAGGAAACAAAATGAGCCGCATGTATATGATGAAAATCCTATATTACCGTAGGTGATTTACACCACTGTTGGCTTCCTCTGATAAATGATAATCTGATATTCGTCAAATTGCCTTCCACTCCTACAGCAAAAAATAAGTGAGCATTCTGTTAAGAAAAAGAAGAAGATTGTGCGCAATGTGTCTTATAATTTGTGAAGTTATGAGTCCGCATTGGCAAGAAAGAGACCCAATTAGATCCACTGGCAGAGAAAAGATTTGAATCTATGATACAGTTATCTACTTGTGAATAAAACATTTTTTTTTTTTTCTCAGTAAGCAATGATATTTTTCACTAAACGAGCTTTGTTTTATTAATGGATTTGATACAATTCCAAAGCCTCCTTTTTCTATCTTTATTTCACAAAAGCACACATTCAGGCTGTTTGTTTCCCATTTGATGTTCATTAATAAGAAATTTAAGATGAGCTGGAATTTTTTTACAATGGAAAAAGCTGATGAGTTTTTATTTCCTTTGAAGTTTATCAAATCTCCATCACCAATTTTGATTATTTTTTTCCTCCTTTTGAATAGATTTACTACAATGCTTGTAATTCATGTGCATGCTTCTAGAAAAGAATATATATATATATATTTATGTGTGTGTGTGTCTGCATTTTCCTCTAAATGTGATGAACACCATATGCCTTAGTCACAACTAATGATACTGGTAGATACAGGCCATGGAAGGCGAAATAGGGGCAAACTTGCACAGGGAAGGTTGGTGGTCTTCAACTGCTTGGTGAGCTTGTAGAGAGAAAACTCTTTATAAAGGTTTTAATCTACGGGCATGCTGCAGGTCTAATGAACACTTATGCCAGATGCAAGGGTAAACAAATCTTCACAAATTACAATGGTACGTTCCATTTTCAATACATAAATGGAACTGATGTAAGGTAGTTTGTCCTCTCTGGGTGGGTGGAGTGCTCCTGCCTCAGGTGGAGGAGTTTAAATATCTTGGGTCCTGTTCACAAGAGAGGGAAGATCAAAGTGTGAGATCGACGGTGGATTGGAGCAGTATCCACAGTCATGTGGTCGCTGTACCGGTCCGTTGTGGTGAAAAGAGAGCGGCGACAGAAAGCAAAGCTCTAAATTTACCGGTCGATCTTTGTCCCTATGGTCATGAGCTCTGGGCCATGACCGAAAGAACGAGATCCCGACTACAAGCTGAAATGAGCTTCCTCCGGAGGATGTCTGGGCGCTCCCTTAGAGATAGGGTGAGAAGCTAGGTCACCCAGAGAGAGCTCAGAGTAGAGCCACTTCTCCTCCGCATTGAGAGGAGCCAGTTGAGGTGGCTCGAGCATCTGGTCCGAATGCCTCCTGGATGGCTCCTTGGGGAGGTGTTCCGAGCATGTACCAATCCGCGTAGGTCCCGGGGAAGACCCAGGACACGCTGGAGAGACTACGTCTCTCGGCTGACCTGGGAACGCCTCGGGGTCCCCCCAGAGGAGCTGGAGGAAGTGACCGGGAAGGGGGAAGTCTGGACATTCATTCATTCACCTTATTAGCCACTTGTCCATTTCGGGGTTGCGGGAGCCTAACCTGGCTACTGATGGGTAAAGGCAGGGTACACCCTGGACAGGTCGCCAGTCTGTCGCAGGGCCTCAATCACACACACATTCACTCTCACATTCACATCTAGGGGCAGTTTAGAGTACCCAATTAACCTATGCAACATGCTTTTGGACGGTGGGAGGAAGCTGGAGTCCCTGGAGAAAACCCATGCAGGCACGGGGAGAACATGCAAACTCTACACAGAAAGGTCCCCCCCGATGGTTCTGCTTCAGGTCTGCCAGCTGGAACTTGAACTGGAGTCTTCTTCTTGTGAGACAGTGCAGCCCAGAAGTGTAAACTGCTGCCTCCGCGGTCACAGATGAGCGGAAGAAGATGGATGTATGGCAATGGAACTAAACTCACACATGCAGTCACCTTAAGATGCAGCCGTTCCTCTCTGCAACCCTCCACTGGCCGGGATAACTCATTAACCTGCAGCACCCGTACGGGTCAACATCCTGAACAAGTGCATTTGACTTGTGCTACTTTCACAAAATTGTCGGAAAGGTTCGTTCAAGCAATCGCTTCCAATAAAAAGTCTATGTAAACGCACACTTCGGGCTTCCGACTTCGTCATTTTGCAAGTCCGATTTTAGGGTGTAGACATACACAAAATGAGGCAATAGAGTGCAACTTAAAAATTAAACCAGGTTGCATACTGACCAATCAGGGACTCCGATTTGGTAGTGAAGTATGGGTAGCATCCTATTTCAAAAGTTGATAGTTAAGGAGACATTAATGATTGCTGTTTTACAAGTCTTTCATAAATCAGAATAGAGCTGTGAAAGAATGAGCCTGAAATTTGCATCACTTCGACATTCCGCGCAAAGCGTCTTCCAACTCTTAAGTACCTGCACTAGTATCGGGTAGCAACCGTCCAGTGTGAACACCATATGCCAAAAGTGTATTCAATAACCCACGTTCATCACATGCCCGGTGTTTACGTGGCATAAGGCTTCATTCTGGTACAAAATGAACTCTGATGAGTGTTTGTCTCAGAACTTTATGCCTTCTTGTTACACAGTGATTGTGACTATTGACTGCAACAACAGCCTGATAAATGTCATCAGCCTCATTTAGGCATCACCATGTCTAGAAGATTAGCCTCATAATAAGGAGGGTAACAACTCTGATAGTAGTGGATTCATATTAAGGGTTAATGTGTGATTGAGCAGTCATCACAGCGTTTCTGGCCTTACCAATTTCTTTAAATCAGAGCTTCAATTCTCTTTTTTTAACAATTGATTATCTTGTTATTTATTCTTAAATGTTGTGCTGCTTCAGTCTTTGTCTTGTGTGATTTTGATCTTGTGTTCTGCAGTTATTATCTGCATAAAATCTTCTGGTAAATACGAGCCCATAAGTAATTACTCTGCCCAGCAGGCTAATGTCACCCATTCATATTGACTGAGGAAAGGTCATTACAAAGTCCCTATTAAGAGGTAGGAGGGGAGTGCATTGCATCAATGTGCTAGTAATTTTCAGCCTTGAGTGTCCGGCTTGACTTTCTTCTCCGTGGGATTCACTTTCTCTGCACCTTGAATCTATTGGTTAACATCGTAGCTAATAACCTGTAGAAAATGGAAGAACATTTCCTCCAAGTTGTAACATGTTTTGATGGAAAAAAAGGTTGCAGTACATCAAACATGTCTGTAAAAGGAAGAAAAGAGACATATTACAGAAACCTCCTTCAGAGACAAGCACACACAGAGTTGGTCTTCAGATATTCTGGGGTTTGAAAAACACCAAACTCAAGTGTTAAAAATATACTATAGTTTTCCAATCATAAAAATCATCATCCTGACTTAAATCAAGTTAGTAACCAGATGAAAATGGAACCCATTAAAACCTAAACTGTGGTGAGATTTTTCTTAAATCTGCTACAGATAAACTGGTAAACTCTCACTAATACATAAACACAGGTGTGAAAAGGCTTCAGTCTACTGCAGGTTTATTTCAGTGTAATACGAGTTTACTTTAAAGACCCACTCCTATGAAAATGGTGTTTTTAAACATGTTCTTGTGCCACTTTTCTCAAGATGAGGACACAAGAAAATTAAGGTTCAATTGTGTTTCTGACAATATTTTTATTCAAATAGTTGTGAAATGTCTTTGGAAAAAGCCTGTAGCCATGTTATGGGTACTACAATCGGCGGGCCACAAGCTCCAAGCTTCGCTTCCATCCAATGCATCCATTCGAAGGCTAATAGATGTCTGTTCATCTTCTGAGCTGGTATTTGGTTCAAAACTGCAGCTTTATAGCTCCAATGGTGTTCATCATTTTTGTTGCACTGGTAATGTGTTGTGCTGTAAGCTAGAGGGAGAGTGTGTTAACAGAGGGATGGTGGGAAATTGGGTTTATTCATATATTTTTAATTTTGGCTAAAAACTGCATAATCATGATCAAAAGACCACTGGAAACACTTTTACAATAGATAAAAAGATGGTCAGAGTTGGACCTTAACAAAAAAGATGCTGCACATGAATCTTAAGTTAATCAAAATAACAATAATAATAATAAATAAATAGCAGGAATCCCCAAATTACGGCCCGCGGGCCAGGTCTGGCCCTCGTCCACATTTGGTCTGGCCCCCCAAAAATATCAGAAACCCATTATTTATACTTTTTTTTCTTCAGTCTGGCACCATGATTGAGACCCCCATAAAACGTGACCAAATCATGTAGTTATTGATAACAAGTTGAATAAAACAACCTAAATAGCCTCCTGGGGGCGGAAAGATCCAGATGGCTTTTTCTGTTAGCTTACTAACCGACCCCGGCCCCACATCAGAGAAGAAAACAGTTATGTGACCCTCACAAGAAAAAGTTTGGGGGACCCCTACTCTATAGAATAACACCAGAGTTCATCCTGAACATGAGGAGTAATTAGCTTTCATCAAGAAAAGATGAGCGGAAAAAAATGAAATCTGCACTTTGTCTGGAAGACAGGATTTCTCCCTGGAGGATTTTCAACTTTACCTAAAAGAATGGAAGCATCAATTAATTTAGACGTCCATCAGCCTTTACTGGCACATTTCACCTCAGAGCTGCTTGTGAGGTATTATGAAACCGTTTAACAGTATCATCATGAGATTCAGGATAACCCTTTAGTCTTTTTGTTTTAGAAAAATGCATAAACTACGATATTTTTCTCAAGCACATTATGTGAAATAAAAATATTGCTTCAAGTCTGTTTTCTATAATTGATAAAAGTTGGTGCTGATACTCAGTGTACTAACTTGCATTTATTTTTCTAAGATGTAAAGATTTGTGCAATATTCTACAATATTTCACAACTGTAACTTGGAAGGTAAATATTCTCCTATGATTTTCTTTTATTTGTTTTTAGGTACTTGTATGGCTTTTTTGTTTTTATACATGTTTATCCTTTCATTCTGATGAGAATTTTTTCACTTAAAGTGAACCATGTCGGAATGTAATAATTCAGTCAAGCCACAATTTGATTCACAGTTTTAAAGTCACGATTTCTATTTTTTTTTTCAATACAAACATTTATATTAAAGTCTGATTTTTTATTTTTTATTTTTTGACCAACAAAGTCATAACTCAGTTATTACCTATGGTTTTTTATGTAATGGCAACTTGAAATGACTTTTAATGTTTTTTTATGAATCAACAAGTTATTTTTTATTTTATTTAATTACTTAGATTCTTTAAGATTTTCTTAGGCTCTGAAGTCATGTGATGAGTTTTTAGAAAGCCGATTAGCTACAATCAATGTCTACAAACGTGCTGGAGCGTATACTTTAAGAAAATACCTTTAGAATGTTATCTAAATATTTTTTAAGTTGTTTTTCATACAATAAACAAACACCATTTAACAACTTTTTTATAGTATTTTTACTCAGTAGTTTAATATTATTATTATTATTTGTTTAATTTAAACCTACATTCTCATTTTTTTGTGAAAATTTGATCTACTGCCTGGATATTCATAATTTATTATTTTCTTTGTTTTCAGTTTTTGACTCCATGGCTCCAAAGAAGGTTACGGTGACGCCTGGGATTGCAGCCACATTTGCTGCTGACAACCAAGAGAACATTCCAGTTGCTCCATCATTAAAGAACTGGGCATGTTCTGCAAATTTACATCAAACACCAGCGATCTGTTAGTGAAACCCATCAAGAATTTTCTAAAGTATTATAGGAATTACATAAAAAACATGCTTCAAATGACAGAGTTTCTTTCATTTCCTCAAAACGTGATTATCCTGATGGTCTTGATACTGAGAAGAAGGAAAATTTCCTAAAATCCTCCATGTCTCTTGCACAAAAACAGCATATATATAATACTTAATTAGGTTTGAAATGCTAGCTTCTTATTTAAAATCGCTACACATTTTTCTCAGTTTGGAAACTTATTTAAATAGTCACTTTTTTCATAAACATTCCAAAAAAATATATCAGCTTTGCTAAGAATTTGAGAAACTTCAGTCTTGTCTGTATTCTCAGGGATTTTTTCTTTACCTGAGTTCTATGGAAGAGAAATGGAAATGAAGGACCGTCAGAGCGCAGCGTTGTATGACTGAGGGAGCGTTACCGCTATAAGGAGCAGGAAGAACTTTGTTTTCATTAGGAGTTTATATCATGCACCTAACAGCAAACATACGTCAGAACAACCCCAGAGTGCAAAGATTGTGTTTACAATGAGAATGGAGTAAGCCAACGGAATAATGCATGCTAACTGTGATATATACCCCAATTAAGCATTCCTGAAATTTGCATAACAGATAAAAAAAACACAACTCCAATTAGCATATGAGCAATGACTGCTGGCATTTGATTGCAGGAGGCAAATACACGGGACAATAAACATAATTTACAAGATGTTTAATTTTGCATTGGTAAAATTGAATCCACCGCCAGCTAGAGATGCTGCTGCTGTGTTTTTTGTGGGAAGATGCAGCCGTTGTGATTGATTGGAAGAAACTAATCTATGTTGTTTTGCTCTGCGTGTCCAAACTTGCAGCTCTTGGACGTAAAGGTGCAGCGCCCAGGAAGAAACAGAGCTCTGGCATGTTATTCTTTTACCATCCACCCTAATCAGGACTTCCTCTGTGGTGCCCAGATCCCTATGGAATACAGATTCATCATCTTTTATGCTCCACGGTTCACAGTCCTGCTGTACGAGGAAATAATTTTAATTTATACTCTTGATGAGTTTCTACTCATGGGTAATTATCTCCACACAATAGATGGTACCTTTGTGCACACTTCTGCTGCTGCCGCTGGTGTCCACAATATGAGACGGATGAGAAGAAAAGGAGACGAAAGACGGGCCTCGAGGGCTAGGGCTAATTTAACTTCTATAAAATATGACAGCAGGGGAATTGCAATGATAAACATAAAAATGTTATTGACCGTGTTTGGTCAGTTTTGATGACCTGGTTGTAATAATGATAATAAATATAGGAAATAGAAAACTATTCGATAAGTGACAAACATACATGGATGGTTTCAGCTAAATCAAAGTCTGCAAGGAAGTGATGAAGTGACGGACTGAAGGAAAAGTGGAAATGTGCTCATTCTGAATCATTCGGGGCGGAAACTTCTACAGCACACACAGGAGAAGGGAACATAACACTATCGCTCTGCTGTATTTTAGCTTGAAAATATCATTAATAGTCATTTTTACCCATCAAGAATGAAAACCAATCTCTGGAAATGTCAACATTTTTAATTTTAAACTTGAAAAATGAAGAGTTGCCACATTTTTTGTGAGTTGGAATGTTGTTGCTTTTTTTTTTTTTTTTTTTTTTTAATTGTGCAAATGGCACAAACAGATCCGTCACAAACTTCCCAATTCTGGTGTTTCAGGTCTTCAGCAGGTCACAGTGACTGGATGATTACAAGACAAACTCTGTAGCCAAATGACTGCACCAAATATTTCATTTTTTGTCTCGTCTAAAAACAAAAGAGCAAAGTCAAGGAACTTCAAAATAAAATACCCAACTTTGGAACAGACAAATATTAGTGCTGGACGGATTGATCCAAACTGTCGATAGTATCGATCTCAAGTTGGTTTCTGATCAATACCACCCTGCAGATAATTCCACTCTTGTTTGAAACTTTTTCTTTATCTGGAAAAATGACCCAGTTGAGTCGCTGCCTCACCACTCTCAGCAGTCCTGTGAGATCTCAGTGCATGTATGCAGGCAGCAGCACGCAATGTTCACTCCACTTCCACTCTACTTAAATGCAGAGTTGTTTGACTGATTATTTTTTACTTGTTTTTATTGTTCTATTTAAAGGCAAAAAAGTTACAAATTATTTAAAGTTCTACCATTTTTTTTTTTTTTAATCGTTAAATATTTAGATTTATTTTTGTGTCAGTTATTAGTTTCTTTTGGTTTTTTGACTGTTTTGCATTCACTTTTTCCCTTTTAATTTAACTTCAATAACTTTTTATTTTAATAAACTATTTTCCATTTAATTGTCGATATTGGCAATATTAACCATTATTGGATCAATACATAAATGCCCAGTATCACACAGCACTAACAATCAAGTCTGAAGTCTGGCTCTAAAATGTGTTTTTGCCTAGAGAAAAACAAAATAGTGGACGCCTTTTTTTTTAATTTACTAAGAAAAACAAACAAAAAAAAAGGTTTTGGTCATGTGGCATCTACTCGAGATATTGTGGCTTTTCAGTGACCCCCCAAAACAACTAACAATTATAGAAAAGTGATATCAATTGATTTAAAAAAAAAAAAAAAAAAAAAAAAGCACCTCCTAGCCAACAAAGCTCTATTATAAAAAAAATAATATTAACCTCTTAATAACTAGAACTAGATAGAATAACTTTATGAATCCACCAAAAGCAGCTCAGATCAGTTCTTCAGCAAAAACAGGTAAATTAAGGCATGGCAGTAACAAACAGTACAACATTCGTTCTCTGGTGAACCTTCGTTCTCTCATTACGGTCCTCGCCTCTGGAACAGCCTGCCGGAGAGTCTCAGGGCCGCAGAGACCGTAGAAGTTTTTAAGAAGAGGCTCAAGACTCACCTTTTTAATGCTGCTTTTAGTTGATATTATCTGCCTATTTATTAAATTAGTTTTTATTCATTTATTTTATTTATTCATTAATTTATCTTTCTTTTTTTATGGTTTGTACTTAATATTTTATGTATTTAATCTCAATTTCAATGTTATTTATTTATTTTACATACATTTTATGTATTTAATTCTATTGTCTTATTGTCATTTTACCCCCAGTGTTTCCTGTGGGTTCTATCATATCAGGGCTTGTCTGCTTGGTCTGGGGTCGTTGCCGTGGTTCTCACCCTTGCTGGGGCGGCTGGAGTCCTGCACTGCGGCCTCACAGCTGTGGAGTGGACTCTGTGCTGTTCCGGTCTGGGTGGGCGCCGTGGTGATGTTCCTTTGACCGAGCTGGCTCCTGGTATGATAGAATCCTCAATACTGTTTCCTCACAGCAGAGCCAAGCCTTAAGTTTATTTTACAAGTTTTATTTATTTATTTATTTTTTCATTGTGTGTGGGGTCATGGGTGTATGTGATATGGGGAGGGTGTGTGTGTGAAGGGTGGGTTGGGCTTTTATTGTGTATGTTTTGTTTTTAAATGTGAAGCGCCTTGGGTTACTATCAAGTATGAAAGGCGCTTTTATAAATAAAGTTTGATTTGATTTGATTTGATTTGAATTAATTTATACTGTCGATTGTAGCTTCTGATTTAGACATTTTATCGCGCAGATTGTGTAGAATATGAACTACCATAACTGAAACTGTTTAATATATTGCATTTCAAAAAGATTCTGAAGCTGCTTTTCTCCACCACCACCTTATGCAACCCACTCTCAGTAAAATGCGTATATATTCCACGACTTTGCACTCTGAAATACCGTGTATAATATAAAGTTAAAGATAAAGTCTTTGTCACGCACCGTCGTGTGAAATTTGTTCTCCACATTTGACCCATCCCCTGGAGGAGCGGTGAGCTGCAGACACAGGCGCGCGCAGGAACCATTTGGTGGTTTAACCCCCCAGTCCAACTCTTTAGTGCTAAGTGTCAAGCAGGGAGGCACTGAGTCTCATTTTTAGAGTCTTTCGTATGACTCGGCCGGGATTTGAATCGACGACCTTCCAATCTCAGGGCGGACACTCTACCACAAGGCCACTGAGCTGGTTACGGCAAACACGGTTTTTGCGTGCACATGACACACAATGGTAGAGAATGGGTTGCGACGGCGTACAATATACACGCCTTTTTAGGTTTCGTTTTGATCACGTGGTCAGAAATCCTCCGGGTCTTTTCTAAATGACGTCGTTCCGGGTTAAGGTTAGGATTACGGTTATGGTTAGGGTTAGAAAAGCAAATTGTTCGTTAGTGCGGCTGTCTGTGATGCTCACGCCTCCACCAGGGGACGTGTCAAATGTGGAAAACACATTTAAGACATTATGAGTGCGCATATTATATGCACGCAAAAAACGTTTTTGCCGTATATTATACACAGTACTTCCCAAATTGTGGAATATGTACGCATTTTACTGAGACTGGGTTGCAATAAGTTATTACATAAACCCTTCACTACTGTAAAATGTTAAATATCTGCCTAAAGCTGCTTTTTGACGTTTCAGAATCTGTTGAAATATTGACCAACCCAACAGTTCCTTCGCTCATGTGTGACATCTGCAAGGTTCTCTCAAATGTCTGAACTCCAGCTGTAATTCTAGAAAAGTTGCATATTTTTATTTACAAAAAAATTCCAGGGGCAGAATTTTGGTGTCAAAGGCGATTATTATTATTCTGCTGTATGACAAAGCAGTTAGCCAGAGGGGACTGTAACGGCATTGTTGTCTGCTTGTGAGTCGACTCCCAGGATGGGAATCATTGGTAATCATCCATGTAATGTGGTGCCACTC
Source organism: Oryzias melastigma (assembly GCF_002922805.2). Taxonomy (NCBI): domain Eukaryota; kingdom Metazoa; phylum Chordata; class Actinopteri; order Beloniformes; family Adrianichthyidae; genus Oryzias; species Oryzias melastigma. The sequence continues at coordinate 31,587,853 of NC_050514.1, read as the reverse complement.
AGTTTTTGACAGTAAAACCACAATGTTGCGGTTTCGTCTTTTAGGGGGTAGAATGTGAGCCAATCGGTTCCCAAAGCTCAGAAATCTGTTAGTTTTTTCAGGTTTTCCTACCGACATCTAGATTTCTCAGAGGGTGAAAATGAGTGCAAACTCAAAACCAGATAAGAAACGGCTGTTGCTTCCAAAACAAGCAGCTGGAGATGCCCCGTCTGCGTGAACGGCCTGCTGTCTTTGTGCTCCCGTTTAGTAAGCATGCTTTAACTTCAAGGGGCTCCGCCCACAGGGAACGCTCTTCACCAGCTGAAAAGAAGAGGACAAATAGAAAACACACGAATGAAGCTTTCACCTCCAAACTGTTTCTGCCAGCTCCAATTTAGAATCAGCGCGAGCGCAGCGCTCCATGTTTATCCAACAGAAAACCATATGCATTGGAGTGTCAACCTGCAGAAGGACATGTCAAGGCGCAGGGTGAAGCCAGCAGTGTCAGGGCAGTTAACACTTCAGTAGACCTCGCCGTGGGTTAGAGAGCTCACGCAGTGATTGTGTTGTGTGTCTGCATCAACAATCGCCCGGAAATGCCACGCTTTTTTAGAGCTTTGAAGTCCATGTAATGCATGTACTAAAAAAAACACGCTGAAAGCAAAACTCAGTTTCACAGAGAAGCCAAAAACAGCCATAAAATGACGAATTTCTGCAATTTTGCTTCACATTATGCATCGCCAGACAGGCCTGAAAAGGGCAGTTTGGAGCTGATTGTTTGAATTTCAGCTGCTCAAGCCTTGAGCAGAGAAGAGAGCGAGGAAGATTAATAAATAAGAGTGCATAAAAGGTGAGCAGTGCTAGCGGGTCTCCCTTGGATATTGCTGAGAAGCCTGCAAACCTGCCCCGACTGTCAAGCACCAGTAGGCTTTAGTGATTTGGTTTAAGGTAAATTTAGCACAGCCTGCTGGGGATTTTACATCCAATTCTCTTTTTTCATAATCCACTTGATGTTGAAGTGGGGAGGAAAGGCAAATAAATCTTCCACAGGTGGTCATTGTGCTCTCCACTTATTAACCTTGTCAAAAAATAAAATTGAAAAGTTACTTTTTAAAGGTTAACAATAAGTGACAGATGCCTAAAATTAAATACATTGTTGACTTTGGTCAATTTGTGTTTTTGGCACATAAAACATTCAGAAGATCCGACTGGGATTTTGGGGGCATGTGGGGTCTGGGTTCACTCTAACACAGGGGTGCCCAAACCTTTTCGTTCATAATCTAAAAAAGATCCTGATCAGTGGGCCAAATATATATTTTTTACATGTCATGAAATAAAAGAATCCAACCCTCCAGATAATTTTATTTTATTGTTATTAATGGCCCGATGTTATCTGACACTTATTACTAACTTGCATAATTCTAAAAATATACATTTTTTACGGAGAGTCTAATATTGAATGTTATTTAAGTTTTAAGTTGATTTATTCTGGAATATTATTCCTGTCTGTTTTTGTAGGTATGTTAAAAAGTAACATTACATTTCAAAATTTTAGTTTCAGTGTGTTCAAGACATGTTTATTCTGTTTTTTTTTTGTGCCACCATATTGCAACCCAAAGTCATAGTTTTAGAAAATGTTTATCTCAAAACTAAATGTAATGTGTTAAAAATAAAGACTCAATTTGCAAAAAAAAAAAGATTTAATATTTGCCTTCAAAAACTTTTTTTTGCATTTGCAAACTTTTTCTTTTGGTTTCAAAGATATTTTTGCAATGGCAGCTTAATTGTTTTTAGATGGGTTGTGCCTCATCTCACGAAACTGTCAACGAAAAGATGGGACAAAAGTGAGATGAGACAACGGATCGAAAAAAGTTCTGGCGGCAATTGCAACAGTATTTTTGAAATAAAAACGTGTAAATGTAAAAAAAAAAAAAGTTTTGAAATCGATTATTAAATATATTTATTTTCAAATTATGAATTTTTATTTTTAACACTTCAAAATTTTCAAAATTGCGAACAAAATATGATTTCAAAACTGTGACTTTTGCTTGAAATGTGGTGGCACAAAAAAAAAAACAAAAAAAAAAGAAAAACAAATCCATATTCTGCCTGTGACCTAAGGTATGTTTTGGATTTTGGGCCCTTGTGCGACTGAGTTTGACACCCCAAAGCACTCTATAAGACAGTGTTTACTACTTTTAGACCGTGGAGGTCAACTGCTCCAGCTGAAATATTATTCCAGGCCTGCAAACGTTCAGAGTTCGGGTTAATGGAGGGAGGCAGTTGAAGTTAAAAGCAAAGTAATTACATGACATTTTCCACTTTTTGTCCCTCCACAATCGACTGAGACAGTTCAGTGAGAACCATTAAGTAATTTTTATTAAACTGTGTCTCAGTAGATTCAGTAATTAATTGAAAATTTGAATTTGGATGCATTTCTCCCCTCGTTTGGTCTAATCCAACTGGACCTTGATGTTCTGCATTAGATGGATATTTTCATGCATTTAGACACCATTAGTCAATGTTTATTCAACTCCAGAAGTCTGTGTACTGACAAAACAGCTGTGTTTTTCTAATAAGAAACAAAGAAAAAAGGTATTTTTTTAAAGGTTACAGAGTCCTTTTTGTCCAGACTCCTTATATGAAAATTGATTCATTTGTTATACTCTGTGGCAGTTCTGCTGAACATAATGGGGTCCTGGTGCAATGGACATTTTTACAAGAGAAGTCAACGGTATGACTTCTGATTTACAGGGTTGTTAATTAATAAGATTTTATTAAATTAAGTGTGGACAGCAAACTGAGGTTAGGTTCTTTCAGTTATGTTTGTATTTGAGATCAACTAGATGGAAGAATTTTACTTGCCCAGATGCATATAAAAGAAATTGGTTATTTTGGGATAAAAAAAAGCCCCTAGTTTAGAGGTATTTAACTCACTAAAAGCATATATTAGTATTGATGTACTGACGTACATCGTACATCCATTGTAGTGAAGGAGCTGAGCCAAAAGGCGATTTTACTGATCAACCAATGTCTCTACCCTCACCAATGGTCATAAGGTTTGAGTCATGACTAAAAGAAAACAACCCCAGATATAAAAACAGCTGGAATGAGTTTCCACGTGGCTGGGTCATCCCTTAGAAAAGGGAGGGGGGCACATGGAAGACACTAGAGAGACCCTCAGCTGGAGCACATTGGGGCTCCTCTGGCAGAACTGGAAGAAGTTTAAGTGTAGAGAGAGGTCTGAGCATATTTGCTTTGACTGCTTCCCCCAGGACTCGGCTCAGGATTTCTGAAGTAATACTGCTAAGCTGAGAGTCTCACTTAAAGCTACTCTGGTCCATTCTTCCATGCAGATCTTCTCAAGAGCAATTATCTTTTTGGAGCTGTCACTGTGAACATAGACTTGGACATGGATTATTTATTGGACTGAGGTCCAGAGATTAACAGGCCAGCCCAGAACATGTCGTTTATGTCGCCACTCATATTGGTTGGTTGAGCAATGTGTTTGGGATTGTTGTTCTGTTGTTAAATTTCCAAGGGCCCCTGAATGCACCATCTCTATTGCTGGAGATTAAGCACAGATCTGCGGCAAGGCTGTGCCCAATTAGAGTTTTTTTTTTTTTTTTTTTTTTTAAACGAACAGTCTGCCCTTTGATACAGGAACACAGGTAACAGGTGGGTGTACCTCAGAAGATGGGGACGCTCCAGCTGTCGGAGCTACATCATCCAGATGGACTTTAGATGGGCCTGGACACGTGCTGGTTTTAGCAGGGGAGCTTTTGGAGCATCCAATACTTGATGGTTTTGTATGTTACCAACAGTACATTTTTGTCTTTAAAAGGTTTTTAGCTTGTCCAGAATGCAGCAGCAAGATTGTTAGCAGGAACTAGTAGAAGAGAACACATCACTCCTGTGTTAGCCTCTCTCCACTGGCTACCAGTTGAATCCAGGATCAAGTTCAAAATCCTTTTGATAGCCTATAAGGCTCTGAATGGTGTGGCCCCATCCTATACTAGAGATCTCATAGTTCCTTACCAACCAGTCAGAACACTTCGTTCACAAAATGCTGGACTGC